>NC_061115.1:93521197-93579847 GCF_002878395.1 Capsicum annuum
CATAACATTCTAGAGCCTTTCCACTTAAACTTTGACTAAATAGTACTTCATTTTTTATCACACCAATCAACTTTTCACAATAAGTTTTCAAATAAAAGAAGGGATTTTCATACCCGTTGAACTTTTCAAATTTTAGGATCTTGTAACCAGGAGGCAACTCAATCTAAGAAAATGTGAGAAACTCTTCATACTTCTCACTTTAATATCTTCCAAGCCCTCTAAGGCTTCTCATTGCATTTTTTAAAGACTAGAGATTTTTATTCATCGTCTCATCAGTGCACCTTTGGCTCATTCTCAATTTTAACATAATGATCAGCATCTAGGTGGTATAACCCTTAAGTTTGTGTCACTGGTGGAGCGGTAGCATAGGTGTACACTGGCAGAGTATGATGCGATAGTTTTATGTTTTGAACCATTAGAGGAGTAAATGTGTACAAAAAAGGAGCATTCTGGGAAGGATGAACATTTTGAGAAGTTATAAAATGACCTCCCTGATCAACTCCTTCTGATGTTGAAAACATAGGCCCTTTTTGTCAAGTATCAAGAGGCAGAGTCATGTTTAAAGGAGTCTAAGAAGGTGTTCTGCTCTACATCAACATGAACTTTAGTTCAGTAATTTACTATTCCAAACCAGCAACAACCTATGGGGTTATCTCTCTTACCATTGAGGGACTAAGTTTCATTGCCACAGACAAAGTGGGAACTAACTCAGATGAAGTATTTGTGCTAATCAAGCTGGGATCCATAGTTAAGCGAGTCTTTCTGTTAGCCTAAGTAAGAACTGATGAGTTTGTAGTTGCTTTATTGACCTTAGACCACGTGAAATACTGATGTTCTGCCAGCGATTACTTTTGCTTTTTTAGACATTGTGAAACGAGCAAGTTTGAATACAACACAAATCAACCTCTCTAAAAGAAAAAAACACTCAAAAGGTAAATTGTTAGTTCATGATCATAACAATTTACCAAAATAATATACAAAACAAATGGCATGTATTTGGTTTGAAATAGACTAGTCTAAAATTTAAAGAATATGACACTTAAAAGTAACCGAATGATTAGGACTTTGATCATTTGACAGATTTTGAATTTAATGGGAAAAACAACATTTTGAATAGAATAAACTAAATGATTTGAGGAAATCGGGTGTTTACGAACAAACATTCTAAGAGGCTTATATGGAAAGCTCTTTTGAAGACAATATAATCTTTCCATTAATAGGATATCTGAATAGCTTTAAAAATAATTAAGTGGGAGAAAAAGTGATTTGTAAGAGCAACATGGTCAATGTGAATTGGAGAATGACCTACTGAATTTTGAATAAACTTGGGTGATTTGGAAGGAATTTTATCGATGGACTTTTAAGGGCATTTTAGGAGGATTCAAATTTTTGAGTCTTATATGCCTAACAATGCTCTAAGATTTCGAGATAGAATAATGGACTAGTCTTGTTTAAAGATAAACATATGTTATTTAAACACACAAGTCAAGCAAAAATAGATAAATCAAAATAATGGAACACATTAGTACATAAATTATTTTAACGCATCCTATTATACATGGGACCTTTCAAGTCAAAGGTAAGCCTAATATTTGAAGGATATAAATGCCGTTTGTAAGATGTTCCATTGCCCAAAAAGCATTATATAAACTTCATAATGGGGATACAAAATGAGGGAAAGGAAAAATACATGATATCAGTCCCACGTAGGGGAGCAAATCTAAATTAAGCCTCCTTGAATGTCCTTCAATCTTAAACTTCTTGAAATGTCTGAATATCCTTTCGATTAAGATCTTCTTTTTATTAAAAAAACTATCTAAATAAAACCTTCAAATCAAAGGGACAATGGTCCATACAATACAACATTATATTCTCTAATTTAACACATAATAGATGATCATCTGTTATGACTCATGGTAAAATAGATGTAAGGTAGGTTTTCTAATGGGCGTAATACCTCCTCAGGTATTGGTCATTCCAGGCTAATACCTAAATAGGTTTTGGTTTTGCTCTATCTTAGGTATCTAGAGTGGACTTCGACCAGGTTCCCAAATGGACAACATGGGTTTGGAAATACAAATAGCTATCGAATGACTAACGTGCCAATAAATCATCGTCTTTCCAACACTTGATTTGAAAGTTAACAATAGGGGCCAGGACATCCGCGAAACCCCAAAACAGTTTAATAATCAGAATGTGAAAGTATGCCATGAATAAAATAATTAATAAATACGAAAATTTAAATAGATAATTGGAAAAGTAATAATTAATACAATGTCACGACTCGAGACTATCTCCTAGTCGTAACACGATGCTTTGAACCACAATTGATCCCAAGCTAACCCATGAATTGTATATTGGTGAGCAATTGTTTATAATATAATAAATAAATGGTTCTACTGTGCAGAAATATAATCATAATGAAATCTAAAAAAATATGACACTGATATAATTTACTATCTGATAAAACTAAAGAGAGAACTGAAATTACATGACTAACTCTGACTGACATCTATGAAGCCTCTAATATACTGACTATAGATAGCAGGAACATGACTCCAACTACCACTAATCAATACATATGAGTAATAAAGTAAAGTACATGAACACCATCTAAATGAAGTCTCCGAAATAGGAGAACTCATCACCTACTAGCTAGAACTACAACTGTCTGATCATGATATGTGGGCTACAACTAATACCTGCATTCTGAAACATTGTAGCCACACAAACGTATATGTGGATCAGTACTTCTGGAATTAATAAGTAAGCAGGGTGAATGCAATATGTAAAAATAATTGTATATGAAATCTTAAAGCATGCATGTTTAGTGTAAGTAAACTCACCAAGGGACTGAAATAGACTGAAAGATGAAGTATCTTAAAACATGAGTAACAAACATAATCTGATAAGTAGGTGAATCACTACACTTAGTTTCTTAAAACTTTACTTTTTGTAGAATAAGTAGAGCTAAAGCTGGGATACATTAAAACATTAATACATGAACATATGAAACCAAACATATATGTACTGAGATAATCTGATTAACTGAATAACTGATTGGGTAACGAAATGATTGAAATCTAAGAAAAGGTATAACTAGCGCCTATATACTGAGTAACTGATAAATG
Source organism: Capsicum annuum (assembly GCF_002878395.1). Lineage (NCBI taxonomy): Eukaryota > Viridiplantae > Streptophyta > Magnoliopsida > Solanales > Solanaceae > Capsicum > Capsicum annuum. Next base: position 93,524,329 of record NC_061115.1, read on the forward strand.
AATATGAACTATTAATATCCAAACACTGAATAGCTAATGACTGAATACTGATCATATAATACTAAACTGTACTTAGTTTGAATAACTGAATGAAAATTATAGGATACTGTGCATACGAGTGACTGACATATGAATACGAACTATTGATATCCAAACACTGAATAGCTAATGTCCGAATACTGATCATATAATACTAAACTGTACTTAGTTTGAATAACTGAACAAAAACTGCAGGATACTGTGCATATAAGATAAGGACTAACTGAATATCATGAGAGATAATTGAGCATGAATGCATGAAAACTGTAATATCTGAGAATGGAAGATTAAGTGTATATCTGTTATGGTACAAAGATAATCTATAATCTAAAAGACTGAAAGTTGTAAAATTGAGTGTCTAAAAATCTGTACACTTAGTCAAGCAAACTTGAATTACAAAGACACTGAATACTGTACTGAGAATGTGATAGGTATCATCTAATCGATATGCCCCAATCTACGCTAATCGGGGTCCAACCTGTGGCCCCAGTTGGAAGGGTGTCAGCATCGTGCCACAGGTACTAACACTGGCTATATGGATCTATTAAGCTACTGAAGAGCCAGGGTATCAATTCTAAATTAACGAGTGATCCCTGGGCAGAGTCAATCCTAAACTGAAGGGTGACCCCTAGGAGGTAGTCAAGCCAAAACTGATGGGTGACTCCTCATAACCTACGCTGGCTACGTGGTTCTAAAATACAGGGAATTCTACTAACGACTTTGCCTAAATAATAGGGAAGCCTCCATCCTGTATTCGCTCGATGCTAAATCCTACTCCCAACTAAAATAGACTAAAATACTACTGGTGTATGCACTAATAACTAATAACTGATAAGCTCAGGTCATAGTATTCTGAAAATAATAGTGCATACGGATTTTGAGGTAATTATTAACGTATAAACTGATACTGGAACTGAAACTAGACTGAGTTTAACTGAGCATGATTTTATTACCGATAGTGCTCATTATGATCATAATAACTGATTAAATAGGAATAAATCATGGTTTAACTGAATTATATTTGAAAATCTGGAAATCATGTAAAATACGTAGGTATCGAGTGTTCATAACCTGCCAACACTGAATGACCATAAAGCACGATATCAACACTTAAAACTATAGCCTGGGAATCATGGTTCAAAAATCTAAAAGAATAGACACTTCATCAAACACATGGAAATCTTGAACTTGAACATAGGAATGCTTTAAACATGAGGAAACAACATGATTACATGACTAAAATCATAATTTGGGGATTTACATGGAATTCACTTGAAATAGGATATGGGAATTTCATCAAAACATGTAAGATCATAGCTTAAACATAAGAATATCTTAAATATGAGGGAAAAATAGTGTTACATAGAAAAATTCACAACTTGGGGATTCATTTGAAATTAATTGAACTTGATATGAGAATTTCAATACTCAAACATGATATGACTCATTATACTTGAAAACACATGAAACCATAACTTGTAATTAAAATCAACAAGAGATTCATGGGAATACTTCAACTTGATACATGTATAACTAATAAATTTTAATTTTAAAAAGGTTCTTGGGCTCCATGGGTGAAATGGGACCCATGGATGAACTCCCACAAACCTTAATAGATGATTTCTTGAGGATTTTCTTGAGGGTTTCTTGAACTTGAAATCTTGAATTTTTTGTGTTCTTAAGAGGATAAACTTAAACTTTATTTATAGAGGAAAGAGAAGGTTTTTTTGGGAGTTGATTTGAAGAAGATGGGCAAATAAATGCCCTTTTGGATACTATAAATCATCCTTTGGATGTTTGGGGTTGAAGGAAAAGGACCAAAGTGTCCTTTGACCATTAAGGAGCTAAAACAGAGAGGTAATAAGCTCTGTATCATGTTAGATATCTCATTGAGAGAGCAATGCATCGCGTCATATATCACGTTGAGAGACTGGCGCGCTGCATCCAAATCGCAGACCCTTACTCCCTCTCATGAAAAGTGCTATTACTTTTTGCTCAGGTATCGGATTAAGGCAAAATTGGTATCGTTGGAAAGCTAACTCAATTATGTAAAATTTGGTGGGTCATGAGATTTAACATTATTAGTATAGCAAAATTTATACAATTTCAAATTAGACCCTTGTAAAATCAAATACCAAACTTTGGACGAATCAAAGGCCCTTAGCTTAACTTTGTTCTAAGTGATTATTATGAACATTTTTTACCTCGAAATCTCTTCACACACTAGGATAAGGATCATGACACATGTATTCAAAAAAAATTCATGGGATTAGAGATAACACACGTAGGAACGATGCTTCAAAGTCTGGCCCAAAATTATTGGGTGTTTCATAATCTCCCCCTTGGAATCATTCATCCTCGAATTAGGCTGGTTAGACTGAAAGCACTAAGTCAAATGGGATTATATTTTGAACATTCATGACTTGGAACATGGATGCATAACTGAGTCTAAGCATGATACTTAAACTGAACTGATTTCATGAATACATGCAATGACATGAGAACAGTTATAAGGCTGAGATAGAAATAAGAGAGTCAACTTATGAGTAACCTTTACTTCAAGCCGGATCTTGTTTCGTGAAGAAAGGATCAAAGGTTTAGGACATATAAACTTAGGGTATTACAATACATATCCCCCTTAGGATACTTCATCCCCCGAATGATACTGACTTGGCTGAAATACTAAGGAAAGTCTGAGATGATGCGCGAGGCACTTACAGGCTGAATCATGACTGAATATCTGAATCTAAAACATGATGCATAAACTGAAGTGAATTTACAACTTGCATGGTCGTGAATAATTACTCTTGGAATAGCCATATCCATGAAACATCAGATAGTATGACTAGATGGAAAGATAGAAAACCATAGAAACTTGTCTGTCTGACGACTGCTAGAATGGATTCCACTTCAAAACTGCATGACACTTGAGGTTACTTAAAATATTCACATGGGCACTAATACTCTATATACTAAAGTCTGAGCTGAACCAAATTCTCTCACTATGTTCAAGCCTACTCGAATCCACAAAGTCTACACAAAAACTGTAATACTAGTCTGAATCATGAATTCAATACACCATATGTTTTCACAATTTCTCATCTCAAGAATAAGTCTTCTTAATACTTCAACAACTAAATTCAACTTCTTACTTAGAATGCACTAACGCACAATTCACCTATCCACTTATATATACCAACATGACATTCAAAGCCTATCATTGTAACAATACTTGAACTTCTAGGCAAACAACCTATCAAATCATCTTTCTCATATCCTCCAAACCTCTATATTTAACAACTTCCATGCACTACCCCAAGAAAACACAAACAAAATTTTAACTAACTATGACATATATCAAGAACTTGGCCTTAATGTTACTTAACACTTATAGCCTTAGCTAAAACAAGCATACAATAATCTTTCATCAACAAGAAATATTTACTCTCTCCTGTCTAAAGAATTATTCATCATCACTATATTAACATAAGGAAAGGTCACTGAAAGGTTAGAACATGAGGACCTAAAACATGACAGGATACTATAAATAACCTAACAGTTTATTGAGGCTTGAAGATTAGAGTATCAAAAGCATGAATTCATTTAAGAGAGCTAAACTGAGGGATTTCATGGATCACTAGGAGGGTAGCATGAGTACCTGGAATAAATATACTGTAAAGCATGAGTACATGAGTCATGAGCATCATGACCTGAGTTTTAGAGTTCATAATTTTAGGGAATATAATTTGTACTGCTGAGTGATCTGGAACTCCTCATACTAGGAACTAGGAGAGTACATGATTCTTTGTTATGTGCATGAACATGAACTATGATCATTGAGCTGACATATAAGGCATGAGTAGATACCGTGATGACTGAAAAACTTTACACTGAGATAAGAATAGGTTGGGCATCTTTCTCCCTACTGATGTTTTATAATACACTGCATCACTACTAGAATCTGAGAGCCTGACTTGGTTACTTGTTCTATTATCTCTCTCTTAGCTTAAAGCCATCATTCTAAGTCTGTAGGACCCCTTTTAAACTCAAACTGAACTGCAACCACTTTACTCTAGAGTCTGGGGTATAGTAATGCATATAAATGCTAAACTCACCCTGAAAGACTACACCTGATAATATAAGTCTCATTTCTAGTACTTCTTTCTGATATACAATTCTTAGCTTTATATAGCCCCAACAATCATCATATAATAACTTAAACACTTACTAACTAAGAATTTTTAGTAGTATCACCATACCACTTCTATCATAGCCTATTAATATCACATCTCTAAACTAATATTTTTGCCTAAGTCTTAAGAATGACCATTACACTAACATACCCAATAGCAACAATATATAGCCCATAACTTATCTAGTAAGAACATTAATTACTGCATTACTAGCCCCATAGATACATAACCTACTGAATTCAGATAATACTATCCCCATTTTACTGCTGCTAAGCTTCTGGGTTCATGCTTCTAACTCTAGGTCATATGCTATTAGAGGATTCTAAGAAGGAATCTATAAGAACATATGACTTTAGCTTAATGCAAGATTTTCATGAATATGAATGAAGTCCTTTAGACTTCGGAACTTAAAAGAACTGATGGGATACTTTGAGCTTATGTACAATCCCATAACTTTCTGCGGGACTGTGTAAGAAATCTCTATCAGTAAGAATTTAAGTTGGGCTATTTTTGTTGCCTCAAGAATAAGGCAGAGTTAGTATGAATAGATTCAAATAAATATCTGCATAAATTCTCTAGAGAACACTACTACTGCATGATCTAAGACATGAAATAAGGAAAATATTTTCCTAAATGCCCTGTAGCCTCTCGAAGAAAAATACATACATCTTTGTACCATTTTGTAAGACTCTACTAGATACGGTTTCATAGACACCCTAGGACACTTGAACCTGGGCTCTGATACAAGGTTTGTCACAACTCGGGACTACCGGCTAGTCATAACACAGTGCTTGAAACCACAAGTGATCCCAAGCTAACCCATGAACTGGCATATAATTGAGCACTTGGTTATAATATAATAAATAACGAGTTCTACAATGTGGAAATATAATCATGACAAAATCAGAAAAAAATATGACACTGATATAACTTACAATCTTAAAAAATTGAAGAGAGAACTGAAATTACATGACTAACTCTAACAGACATCCATGAAGCCTCTACTATACTGACTATAGATAGCTGGAACATGACTCCAACTACCATTAATCAATACATATGAGTAATAAAGTAAAGTACATAAACAACATCTAAATGAAGTCCCCAAAATTGGAGAACCCACCACCTACTGGATAGAACTACAATTGTCTAATCATGATGTATGGGCTACAACTGGTACCTACATTCAAAAACAATGTAGCCACACAGACATATATGTGGATCAGTACTTCTGGAATGTACTAAGTAAGTGGGGTTGAATGTAATAAGTAAAACTGCTTTTATGTGAAATCTTAAAACATGCATGTTAAGTGTAAGTAGACTCACCAAGGGACTGAATAGACTGAAAGATGAAGTATCTTAAAACATGAGTAACAAACATAATCTGATAAGTTGGTGAATCACTACACTTATTTTCTTAAAACTTTACTTTTTGTAGAATATGAAGAGCTGAAGCTGGGATACGATAAACATGAATACATGAACATATAAAACTAAATATACATGTGCTGAGCTAATCTAATTAACTGAATAATTTATTGGGTGATGGAATGATTAAAATCTAAAAGAAGTTATAACTAGCACCTATATACTGAGTAGTTGATATATGAATACGGACTACTGATATCCGAATACTAAATAGCTAATGACTGAATACTGATCATGTAATACTGAATTGTACTTATTCTGAATAATTGGATTGAAACTGTTAGGGACTTTGCATATGAGATAAGGACTAACTGAACTTCATGAGATAATTGAGTATGAATGCATGAAAACTATAATATTCGATAATATGAGACTAAGTGTATATCTGTTATGGTACTAAAATAATTTATAATCTGAAAGACTAAAAGTTATAAAAATGAGTGTCTGAAAGTTTGTACACTTAGTCAAGCAAACTTAAACTGAAGAGACACTGAATACTGTACTGAGACTATTAGAGGTATCATCTAACCGATATGCCCCAATCTAAGCCAATCGGGGTTCAACCTGTGACCCTAGTTAGAAGGGTGTCAGCACCTTGCCACAAGTACTAACACTTGCTATGTGGATCCACTAAGCTACTGAAGAACCAGGGTATCAAGCCTAAACTGATGGGTGATCTCTAGGTGGAGTCAAGCCTAAACTAACGGGTGACCCCTGGGAGGTAGTCAAGCCTAAACTGATGGGTGACTCCTCATAACCCATGCTGGCTATGTGGTTCTGAAATACAGGGCTGCTGCTAACAACATTGCCTAATTGATGGGGAAGCCGCCATCCTGTATTCGCTCGGTGCTAAATCCTACTCCCAACTGAAAGAAACTGAAATACTATAAGTGCATGCACTGATAACTAGTAACTGATAAGCTCAGGTCATGGTATTCTAAAACTAACAGTGCATATGAATTCTGAGGTAATTATTAACTTATAAACTGATATTGGAACTGAAACTGGACTGACTTTAACTAAACATAATTTCATGACTGATAATCCTTATTATAATCATAATAACTAATTAAATAAGAATAAATCATGGTTTAACTAAATCATACTTGAAAATCTAAAAGTCATGTAAAATACGTAGGTATCGGGTGTTCATAACCCATCAACACTGAATGACTATAAAGCACGATATCAATACTTAAAACTATTGCATGGGAGTTATAGTTCAAATATCCAAAAACATAGACACTTCATCAAACACATAAAAATCATGAACTTGAACATGAGAATGCTTTAAACATGAGGAAATAGCATGATTACATGACTAAAATCATAATTTGTGGATTTACATGGAATCTACTTAAAATAGGACATGGGCGTTACATCAAAATATGTTAAGATCATAGCTTGAACATACGAATATCTTAAAGATAAGGAAAAAATAGAGTTACATGGCAAAATTCACAACTTGGGGATTCATCTTGAAATTAATTTAACATGATATGGGAATTTCAACTCAAACATGATATGACTCTTTCTACTTGAAAACACATGAAACCATAACTCATAAATTAAAATCAACAAGAGATTCATGGGGATACTTCAACTTGAAACATGTAAAACTCATAAATTTAAATTCAAAAAGGGTTTTTCGGCTCCGTGGGTGAAATGAGACCCATGTATGAACTCCCACGTACCTTAATAGATGATTTCTTAAGGATTTTCTTGAGGGTTTCTTGAAAAATCTTGAATTCCTTGTGTTCTTGAGAAAAGAAACTTAAAACTTTGTTTATAGGGGAAGGGGGAGGGTTTTTGTGAGAGTTGATTTGAAGAAGATGGGTAAATAATGCCCTTTTGGATGCTATAAATCGTCCTTTGGAAGTTTGCGGTTGAGGGAAAAGGACCAAAGTGACCCTTGACCCTTAAGAAGCTGAAACAAAGGGGAAATAAGTTTTGCGTCGCGTCAGATATTGCATTGAGAGAGCAACATATCGAGAGACCAGCGCACCACGTCCAAATCGTGGACCTTTACTGCCTCTCACGAAAAACGCCATAACTTTTCTCTCAGGTATTAGATTAAGGCAAAATTAGTATCGTTTGAAAGCTAACTCAATTATCTAAAGTTTGGTGGGTCTTGAGATGCAAAATTCTGCATATATCAAAAGTTATACACATTTAAAGTAAATCCTTGTAAAATCAAATACCAAACTTTGGACGAATCAAAGCCTCTTAGCTCAACTTTGTTCTAAGTGATTCTTATGAATATTTTTCATCTCGAAATCACTTCACACACTAGGATAAGGATCATGACACATGTATTCAAAATAAATTCATGGGATTAGAGCTAACACACGTAGGAACGACGCTTCAAAGTCTAGCCCAAAAATGTAAGGTGTTACATACAAATATTAGCCAAACACCTAAAATCCTTATGGTTAGAACCTAGATGAATCCCTAGCAGAGTCGCTATTCTGTTAAAATCTATTTTTGAAACCAGTAAAAAACATTCCATAACTTTGTGGCGAAAAAGAAAGAGATGTCTATTTTTATTTTATTTTGAAAAAAAAATTTAGAGTCGCCACTTAATTTTTAGGAAAATTAAGAAACCAGTTAAATGGGTGATTTTGAAAGAAAAACTTTTACAATAACCAGAGTCTAGGTAAAGGTTCAAACAAATTCAAAAGGAGTTAGGCACTTTTAAAAATCCACAAAGTGTGGTTCCTGACGGATTGAATAACTTTTCTCTTCTCACAAATTCTCTAAAGCAAGAGCATTAGGGTTTTCGCAAGGTTGATTGTCTCGAGCTTCCAAGGGAGAATTCTCTCCAAAATTGTGATCCTTTCAGGCATGTTACTCTTCCCCAAATCTTATTTTGTGAAAAGAATGTTTTTTTAAATGGATTAATTGTATCTATTTGAATGTGAGTTTTGACATGGTTTGAGGGTTTTAGAATGGTTTATCTTTGAATTGTTTTCTCATGGGTTTCATGAGATGTTCATGCTTTAAATTGAATATTTTTAAACTAATGGGTGCATGGGTGTGGGAATTAGAGTTGGGGTCAACGTAATCTCCCAAATTGATGTTTTGAACTTGAAAATTGGTTTTGAATAATTGTATTCCCTCAACCCACTTGTGTAAATGACTTTGAATTGTGGAATTGTCACTTGGATTGACATACACACCTATACTATTGCATTGCATAAATGGTTAAACAAAGAACATGGTTTTTAAAAACCTGTTGGCTATGTTTTAATTTAACGAACAAAGGGGGTTGAGGCATTGCCCCAAGTTTATGGAATTGTAACGGCATAATTATGAGCTTGCAAGCTAAATGGTATGATGATACCATGATGTACTAACATGTGATTCCTTAGTTAATGAATGACGTATGTGAAACTTGTTTTAATTAGGCGTAATAGGGGTTATATAGATGAGTCGTGAAGGTGTGGGTCTTGAATGACTCATACTGGAAACTCACGTTTGCCGACATGAGGGTTTGGTCTAAATGACTGTGTACATCGTTCACACTATTGATATATTTTTTATATAGGATTGATATAGGGTCCGTGCATTTCCTGGTCTTTCTTAATACCTCCAATTCATGCAACTAATATGTATTGGGGCCCTTTCCGCAAGGGAAGCTGAACCCATATAGCTCATGGATGCTTGTTTATGATGGTTGAGCTACATAGTCCAGGATAATGTATTACTATCATGCTAAACCTTGTTCTGTACTCCAACATCTACTATATATATGCATACATGAATATGAACATGTACAGTGATTCTGAAATTAAACTTTTGACTGATATTATTTTATCCTTATCTTGAGTTACATGCAAGTGATCACCACTGTAACCATCTTCGGATGTTGTATCCCCATATGATATAGGATCTAAAGGAAATTGTACTTTTCCTACAAAATGGAAAGTGATCTCAGACTCGGTCATTCACAGTGATATGGTGAACTTCCATTCTCTGGAAGTCTTGATCATTCCATCGATTTTCCTTCCATAATTTAGAATTGAAGATTTTATATTTACATTATCATTTTATTGTCATTTCCATTTTCAGGGTCGGAGGCATGTCCTAACGTAAGTTGTTTTTTGGTATAGAGTTTTTGTATATTACTGTGGACTGGGTATTGGTTGTTGAAATTCTCAGACTTTGAGTTATTGTTTACTCTATCTTGTATATATTTGGAATTATCTGCTGAGTAGTGTATCATGTTCTATTTGACTAGGAAAAGGGGGTGGTCTCTGGTCCTCGGTGGACTTGAGATACCCATCATGGCTAGGCCCTGGTTTGGGTCATCATAGGAGACCACCTCCTTTGCCTAGTCGAACATAACATAATACACTATAGTGGCTAAATTCCGAACATATACAAAAATAGATAAAGATGAGCTTAAGAAATCTAAGATGCATCAATGACCAATACCTAGTCCACCGTAATCCATAAAGCCTCTAAATCGAATTGAACCAAAAATCAATATAAGTTAGGACAAGCCCCCGCCGATATCCAAAACTAGTACAAATAAAAGTCTATGACCAAAGGAAAAAAACCATGAAATAAAGCTCTTCCGGAGAATGGAAGCTCATCAGTTCAAGCTGACTGCTAATAATTTTTAAATTCTATCACTGCACAGGAAAAGCAGAAGTGTATCTGATTACTACATCGTGTGGGAATACAACATCTGGGGATGGTTTATGGGTTGAGTGCTAGCATGTAACTCAGAGAAGAGATAAAATAATGCCATGGTCAATAGTTTAAAATCATCCAAATCCTATGCACACAATCATATGGATATACAAATACATAAATATATCATGTCGGGATAGGGAATAAGGCTTAGCATGAACTTTAAAATATTAGCCTAGACTGTGCAACTCAACCATCATATAAAGTCACCCACGGGCTATATGGGCTCAACTCTCCCTACTGAAAGAGCCCCAGTGTATGTAGCCACACGAACTAGAGAATAATCATATGTATATATGTATCATGGGGGACTCGAACCACCCAGTAATATATCAAGGGTGATGTGAACACCTTGTCAGTTAATAAGGGGGACTCGTACCACCTGGTTATAAGCAAAGGATTCGAACCCCAGGCCAGTTAGACCCCCACACCAGAAAATGCAGTTTCTAGTATTGATCCCTCGGGACCTCCACCTTCATGGCCTAGCTGCACAATCCATTTTTGGCCTAGTCAAAACATTTTTCACACATTCCCGTCAATTGAACTTTATTACACCTTATGGCATACACTGTTGGTATCTTCATACCAACTACAGTTGCAAGGTAATATCATCATACTATTACAATTCCCTTAACTTGGGGAAACAACACCCCTTTTTCATTAAATCAATGTGGGGGAATGCCACGACCCTTTTTGTTCATTAAATCATAACCATTATGATTTAATAACCTCTTTATATCATGCAATGGTTACAAAAGTAGTTCAATGTACATCTATACTCATATTCAATGACAATTTCACAAAATTGAGTCAAGGCTATACCAATTTAGTTATCCACACTAACAAAATTAGGGGAAAACCTGACCCCCTAGTCCATTCACTATGCCCATGCACCCAATATGTTCCAAACTATCAATTCAATAATGTTCAATAACCCTCAACCCACATCTATAATCATTAATTTAATCTCATGGGTACAATTATAAACACTTGTTTTTGATAAATTAAGACTTAGGGAGGAGTAACATGCTTGAAAGTGTCATAATTATGGAGAAGAAACCGTTAATTGATCTCTAGATGCTCAACTTTGAGAAACCCTAGATTTTTCTTGTCTTAGGGATTTGAGAAAGTAGAGAGAGTATTTTGATTTAATAAGGATGAAAATAATGCCCCAAAGGTTTTTTATGGTCGTGGGTCTTATGTGGGGAAAAAGGAAATCACAAGAATTCTCCCACTTAATAGTTCAGAAAAAGATGCCCAATCATCACAGGTCATATTACGACTCATGATGTCTGGCTATGAGTTGTCTCCCCAACTCGTAGTTTGGGCAGTAGCTCAAGGTCCCTCCACTGGTGACCCTACGAGTCATACATCATGACTCGTCAAGTGACCCAACAACTTGTAGGGTCCCAGTCGTAGTCAAGATAGAAATATTTGGGTAACACACTGGTCACCCTACGATTGGTACCTTATGACTCGCGTAAATTCATTACAACTCGTTGAGTCTAATAGTGATCAAGGAATAAACAAGAGGCAACCTCCTCTAGTTAAGCTATGGTTTGAATCATATTAATCGTAATGTCATGTTATGACTCATTAAGAGAATTGTCGTTTGAGAAGTGAGCTCAAAGGTCCAAAATTATCAAGGACCGAAATTTAGGATGTTACATTCTCCCCCTTAGGATCATTCATCCTCAAATGATGGGACAAGGTATCCATTAGCATGATTTAACACAAAACACAACCACTCTTTCCTTTAACAACGATAAAAAATAAAGATATTAAGGAATACACATACCTTACGCACAATTATCTAGAATGGGGAATAAGAATGGATATTCGGACCTCATGTCCTCTTTAGCTTCCCGAGCAGCTTCTTCAACCTTATGATTCCTCCATAGGACCTTCACCCAAGCGACATCCTTAGTCCTTAAATGACGGACTTGCTTATCCCAAATCTTAATTGGGACTTCTTCAAAAGATAAGGAATTTAAAATGCCAACACTCTCAAAAGGGACAACAAAGAAAGGATCACCTACGCACTTCTTCAATATCAAGACATGGAACACCGGATAGACAAAACCTAAAATTGAAGGCAAATCCAACTTGTAAGCCACATTGCCTACTCTCCTAAAGATCAAATATGGTACAACATATCGGGAACTAAGCTTCCCCTTCTTCCCAAACCTCATCACTCCTTTCATAGGAGATACTTTCAAGAACACCTAATCGCTAACATCAAATTCTAACTTTCTACGCCTAACATCCGTATAGGACTTCTGGTGACTTTAAGTAGTCTTAAACCTATCCTTAATCAGCTTCACCTTTTCCATGCCCTGATGGACTAAGTTAGGACCAAATAATCTAGTCTTACCAACTTCAAACCACACAATAGGAGAGAGACATCTCCTAATATAAAGAGCCTCAAACAGAGCTATCTAAATACTGGAATGATAACTATTATTATATGCATACTCTATGAGAGGTAAATGACCAACTGTAGCAACCCAATTTTCTAGAATCAGAACATCACACAGTGCTCATGATCCTGAAGGACTACAAGCTAACCCTCTATTGATATTGTACCTGAGCACTGCATAATATAGATAATAAATGCAGAAACTAGCCATAAGGTTCAAAACATCTAAAAATACTTAAAACTGAAAACTAAATAGTGATACATCTGTCCAAAAAGCCGCTAAACTGTGGAGTTGATGAGATATGTCCCCAACTAACTCCGTCTACTGAAAATAAACTAAATCTAATACGATAATAAAATGAGGATCATCCTCAAATGAAGAGGACTCACTGCTACGTCACTGCTACAGATTGGGACTGAGCTGCTAGGGATACTCTAGATCTCGTGCCTCTGAACCTATGGTGTCAAATAAAACACCATAGTGCAAATGCATCAGTATGGGGATGTACTGAGTATGAAGATGAGGTAAGGCTAAATGTAAGGGCTTATGCATGAACAATTACTTAACTGAATAATCATGAGAATACTAGATGAGGACATATGCATGAATGCATAAACCATAACTAAAACATCTTAACTCGAAATACTGAAACTCGAATACTACTTTACTAACACCTGAATGCACTACTAATACTGAGATATTGAACAACTGAATCTCCTGATATAGAAAATTGAGTATTGACATCAAGATTAGTCCTATCTAGTGAGTGATCTAAAAAACTGATGATACTAAAGATGATTAACTAAATCTACTCATATCAATGACTGAAAGCTGAGCTTAATACTCTCGATTGACCGAATCTGAGATCAAACCTGTCTAAAGGATGATCCCTAAATCTACTATCAATAATAAGAAAATATTATGTCTGAGATCAAACCTATCTTGCTGAAGATCTCTGAATCTGATAATGAGATTACTCAATTGAATCTGAGACTGAGATCAAGCCTATCTAACGGGTGATATCTGGATCTGATAATGAGATTACTCAACTGAATCTGAGACTGAGATCAAGCCTATCTAATGAGTGATCTTTGGATCTGATAATCAGATTACTCAACTGTATCTGAGAATGAGATCAACCTATCAAATGAGTGATCTCTGAATCTGATAATATTGATATTGAATAACTTTATGAGGGACTAGCCCTATCTAGCAGGTGGTCTATGAATCTATGGAACTATCTGAGTTCCTTAGTGTGATAGGTGACTGTATCCAACAGTCCTGATTTATTAGTTCTACTCTGAAGACTGATACTAAAACTACAACCATAGGAGTGCTCACTTAACCGACATGCCCCAAATCTGAACTGATGGGATCCAACCTATAACCCCAGATGGAAGGGTGTCAATACCGTTCCACGGGTAAAGATATCAACTCTAGTCAAGCCTCTCTAACGGGTGACCCTCATAGAAAGTCAAGCCTTATACAGTATAATAGTCAAGCCTTTTCCTAACGGGTGACTCCTGCAGCCTGCGCTTGCTATGCAGTTTTAGATTTCAAGGATTGCTCCTAATGACTCTTCCTCTCTAACGGGAAGCCGCCATCCCTGTACTCGCTCGGTGCTAGCTCCTACTCCTAACTAAAAGTCCCTAAACTGATTCTTAATTGAACTTAAACTGAGCTGAATCTGATACTGATTATGTTTATTGAATGATCTGACTGGGTTAAGCTGAATTCACTTGGTTCCGTATTTGATGGAATATTACTGAATCTCGTTAGCTGATTGAATGATACTAAGCTCTAAAAGATTACTCAAACACTACTGAGGTCTGAACTGAACACACGAATACTACTAGATCTGAGCTGAGTGCTGAACTGAGGCTAAAATACTAGCGATACTGAGATTACTTAAGTTCTATATCTATCTAAGAGTACATAGTTCTATAACTCACTGAGTTCTGAGAATCGTGGCTTGACTGAGATTATCATGAAAATTGACACTGGCTCTAGACTGTAGCTAAATTGTCGAGTATAAATACCCCCAAGACTCAATAACATAAAAGTAAAACATAACCATTCACCATCACAATCACTAAAGCATCTCTTCAAGTATTTAAGAATCATAAAGATGTAATAACATAGGGAGACATGCTATTGGCTCATACTTCTTTCGACAAGGTCTTGCATCAAACACTTGGCATGTATTAAAGTTTTAGCATGTATCGAAGAGCACGTAATTGGGGAAACTTCATGCTATCATGTCACAATTCACTCATTAAAGCTTTTCAACAAACACTTGGCATGCATGAGCTTACACATAATTGGGGATTTCTAGTCAACATACTATAATGGCTCTAATTCCTTCGCATAAGCATTTTATCAAACATATGGGGAGCATGCTTTGGTTATTGAACAATTACTACAATGAATTGACATAAACACATCACTTAACATGCAACTTGAAGAGGGTTTATCATAAACATCATACAATTCATCACATACTAGAATCAACTCTTGAGATTTTATAAGTAAAACATGAATTTAACTCAATAATAACATGAACTTCAATTTTAATTCACATGAATCATGAAAACTCATAAATATAAGATCTTTGAATTTAGAAAAAGGAGTCTTGAACTTCTTGGGTGAAGAAACCTAAGAATCAACATCTAACATACCTTGCAATGTAATTCATGAAAGATTCACCATGAAACCTTGATGATTTGGGTTTTGGATTAGAAACCCTAGGTCTTGTTCTTGAAGAAAATTGAGAGAAAACAATGATATTTTGGTTTTAATATGCTGAATCTCGTGTTAAAGAGTATATATAGGGGTTGGGAAAAGACCCTTTTTGCCATTTGAATTAAAATCCAGAATTGGAAAAATCCCAATTTTACCTGCTGGTGTGATGTGCCATAATCACATCAGCTTACTGGAAATTGGACAATTGGGAAACTGAGCTTTGGTGCGATACGGTGAAATCACGTTGCCACCTTGGTTGCAAACTGGAAAGACACCGAGACACGGTGGATTCGCAGAGGCTCACTAAAATTTAACAATTTCCATTTTGGCTGGCTCCGCGACACACTAAGTTCCAGGTGGCACACTATCTCACTAAAATGGCTGTAACTCTTCGCCCAAGTGTCAGATTTGGGTGAATTTCATATCGACGGAAAGCTTATTCAATTCTCTACATGACAAAAAATCGATATTAGGAAAATTCTATATGCTTTAAAATGTTTTTCACTTTGGAAGTCACTTCTCGATCTTTTAAGGCCGGATTAACACTTCACTTGACACACTCTAAGGCTCAGACTACAAGAAAATTTTGCGGGGTCTTACATCCACCCAACTACCATCAAAGTCAATCACATAGGTCCTTAGCATATCTTAGAAGGTTTGAATAGTCCTCTTTTCTTATCTGTCCATTTGAGGGTGGAAAGTGGTGCTAAGGTTCACCTTTATTCCTAAACCTCTCTAAAGAGAATACCAAAAGTGTGAAGAGTTTTGTGTACCTTGATCAGATATGATAGAAAAAGGCACACCATGCCACTTGACGACCTCTTAAATGTAAAGCTTACCATAATCTTATGCTTAATAATTACTCCCCACCAGCAAAAATTGAGCGGACGAAGTCATCCTATCCACGATGACCCAAAACAAATCAAACTGACTTCTAGACAGTTGAAGACTAGTAATAGAGTCTATGTTAGTTACTTTGCACTTTCACATGGGCAACTCAATCTCTTGAGATAAACCACTAGGCCCCACGTGCTCCACCTTCACTTGCTAGCAAACCATACTCTTGGCCATGAAATGGTTCACATCTCCCTTTATGTTATTCCACCAATATATCTCTTTCAAATTATGGTATATTTTTGTCATATTGGGATGAATAGTAACCTTAACTCATGAGCCTCAACCAAGATCCTCTCTTACAACCCATCAATATCGAGAACACATAATATACCTTGGTACCTTAGGGTACCATCACCACCAATCTCAAAAGCCATCACCTTCTGCTGACCCATATCGTCCTTGATTTATATCAAAATAGGATCCGAAATTTGATTCTCATTTACCTCAGTACCAAGAGAAGACTTTACCACCTCTTGAACAATCACACTTCCATCTTCAAAGTCTAAACGACGAACTCCAAGATTAGACAAATAGTGAATATTCTTTACCAAGCCTCGCTTCTCCTCATCCATAAAAGATAAGATCCCCTTAGATAACCTACTAAGAGCATCAACAACCACATAAGATTTTCTTGGGTGATAATGGTGAATCATTTTGTAATCTTTAAAAAACACAAGCCATCTTCTTTGCCTAAGATTCAACTTCTTCTTGGTGAACACGTACTACAAGCTCTTGTGATCAGAATATATGTCAACATGGACCCCATTCAAATAATAGTGACAAATCTTTAAAGCAAAAACTACAACCAACAATTCCAATATCAAAGGGAACCATCCTTCTTACGTACTAAAAGTACGGGAGCATCCTACAGAGAAATACTATGGCGAATAAAACCTTTATCAAAAAGATCTTTCAACTGCTACTTAATTTTTTTTAACTCAGTTGGAGCCATTATGTAAGGAGAGATAGAGATAAGAAGGGTTTTCAAAATAATATCAATCCCAAAGTCTATTTCCCTATCGAGAGGAATACTAGGGAGATCATTAGGAAATACTTAAAGAAACTCATTGACTAAGGGAACAAATTGCAAACAGGGAACCTTAGAACCAGAATCCTTAACCTGAACTAGATGATATAGGAACCCTTTGGAAATTAGCTTCTAGGCCCTACGATAAAAGATGAGCCTTCCCTTAGGTGATAAAGAACTACCTTATAACTCAATCACTGGTTCATTTGGGAATAAAAAATTGACTCTTTGGGTTCTACAATCAAGAGACGCATAGCATGAATTGAGCCAATTATCATGTCCTGAGGCTACCTCCTAGTCGTGACAATGGTTCTTATGACAACAAGTGACCACAAGCTAACCCATGAGTTGGTACCTACTCTTAGCACTAAGTAAAATGACAATAACACAACATGTGCAGAAAATAAGCTGATAAGATTTTATCAACTGAATACTAAAATGCATATATAAATTACTTATCTAAAATATCTGATAAGTATTGAAAACTAAACTGTATGTTTAAAATAACTAATAATACTAAAAAAATTGATTAATAGTTTAACTATCTATATGAAAGTGTCTAAACATCATGAGGAGTTAATGAAACAAACCCCAACTAACTTTGACTGACTAACCCGAACGAAGTATTAAAATAACTATAAAAGCACATCATGTACTCGATGGAAGAGGACTCACCAACAGTGCTGCTGAGTATCGGTGAGCTATCTAAGAACGGCTGGGAAAAAAAACATCTAGACCTATGTTATAAGACAATATAGCGCAAAGGAAAAGTATGCGGTTAGTACTTTGAATGTACTGGTATGTAAGATAAGGACAGACTGAAATACCTGAGATAACTGAGCGTAAATGTATGATTATGTAATATCTAATAATGAAAGACCAAGCATAAAACATATTTCTGAGATAATCTCTAATCTGAAAGACTAAATTTTTTATAACTATATAACTAAAAATTTGTACACTTGGTCAACCAAACCTGAACTAAGATATATTGACTACTATGCTGAGACTGTGGGAGGTATCATATAATCGACATGCCCCAATCTAAACTAATTGGGGTCAAACCAATAACCCTAGTTGGAAGAGCGTCAGTACCGTGCCACGGGTACTAACACTGGCTGTGTGGATCCACTAAACTGGAATCTCAAAGGACTAAGGAGTCACCCTTTACTGAAAGGTGCTCTCATGAGATATGTGTCAACACTCAGCTGGAAGGAAGACATCTAAAACCTATGCTGGCTACTTAGTTCTGGGACTCAGGGACTGCTACTAAATGTCACAACCTCTACTGAAAGGTGTGCCCCCATCCCTAGATTTATTCAATGCTAAATCCTACTCCCAAATAAACTGACACTAGTACAGAACTGGACTAAATTCAACTCAACATTATTTCTGATAGTGCTCATCATGATTTTAAATATTTGAGTATAATGATAAGGTTAAGGTTCATGGCTTAACTGACTTATTACTTGACAATGTAAAATCATATAAAACACATAGGTATTGTGTATTCATAACCCGCCAACACTGAATAATCATAAAATATGTTATCAAAGCTTAAAACTATAGCATGAAATCATAGTTCAAAGACCCAAAGCATAAATATTTCACCCAGTAAGTAAGAAGCACAAACTGAAACATGGGAATGTATTAATCATAAGAAAAACAACCTGACTACATGGAAAAATTTATAATTTGGGGATTTAACCTAAAATCAATGGAATATGACATGGAAATTTGCAATCCAAAACATGAAATAGCTTAATTCACTTGGAAACACTTGTAGATATGACTTGTAGGTGATTTAGTAAATAATTCATGGATAACTTTCATGAGAATCATGAATGATTTTATAAAGTAGAATAAGATTTATACTTTTAAAATTAAAATAGGGTTTTTGGGGCTTAGTGGGTGGAAGCGACCCATTGATGAACACCCCACATACCTCAATAGCTAGGTTCTTGAAGATTGCTTGAACTTTGGAGCTTGAACTCTTCGATTCTCGGGGAAATGAGCTTGGATTATGTTCTTGGGAAGGATGAGGGTTTCTTCTAAGTAATTTTGAGAGAAGGGGTAAATAATGCTCCTATAGAAGACCCAAATCGTATTATGGACAAATTGGGTTGTGGGAAAAAAATACTTAATTGCCTCTTAAATTCTTTAATCAAGAAGATGGGAATAGGACACCAATGCGCTGCACCCCTCTCTCCTAGGGAGAAACCAATGTACCGTACCCTTCTTTCCCAGGGAGAGACCAACACACTGTGGACTCCATTACCATGGGAAAGAGCTATATGCCGTGGTTTTATCACGGGGGCATTCTGTCTCCGCTATCCAAACATATCCTAAACCCCATCCAAAATTCTCGAAACTCTCTCAAGACATAATTTTAACCTCCCTAAACATGAATCAACTCAAAAACCAATGTACCAGGGTCGGGAAGGCCACAATAAAAATTTATAAATTTTTTGGGTCATTAAAATAACTAAGTCCTCAACAGTTAGTAAAAATTTTAAGCCTTGGACCTCTTAAGAAAGCAACTACAACTGAACCAAGCTTAGAATCTTACTAGGTATTACAATATCTCCCTCTTGGGAATATTCATCCTTGAATAAGACTGGTTAGACTAAAAATACTATAGAAACTGTGATTATATACTGAACATGCATGCTTGGAACATGATTACATAATTGAACCTGAAGCCTAATACATGAGATGGACTGATTTTGTGATTGCATACAATGATATGAGAATGGTTACATAGCGGAACAGAGAATAAAAAAAGTCAATCTAAGGAAAATTGTTACCTCAAGCTGAATCTGAGTTTACAGAGAAAAGATAAGGATACTTGGTTCGCATATCTGCTTCTGCTTCCCAAGTAGCTCCCTCAACAGACTAATTACGACATAGAACTTTAACTAAGGAAACTTTTTAATTCCTTAGTCAATGAATCTGGTGATCAAGGATATCAACTAGGACTTCTTCGTAGGAAAGGCTATTCTTAACTTCCATACTTTCTTAAGGAATAACAGAATCTAAATCACCAATGCATTTTTTTAACAAATAAACATAGAACATCGGATGTACTGATGTCAAATTTATAGGTAACTCAAGCTCATAAGTAACCTTGCTAATATGGTTCAAGATTCTATATGGGCCAACATAGCATGGACTGAGCTCCCTTTCTTGCCAAATCTCTTTGCTCCTTTCATAGCTGAAATCTTTAAATTGACTAAGTCACCAAAATCAAACGTAAGATCCCTTCTCCTTACATCTACATAATATTTTTGACAACTTTGGGTGGTCTTCAACCTTTCCTAAATTAACTAAACTTTATCCATAGCCTTAAACACCGAATTTGGACCTATCAAAGAAACCTCACCTACCTTGAACCAACCAATTAGAGATCTATATCTCCTCCTATTGAGAGACTCAAACAAAGCCATTTGAATACTGGAGTGATAACTATTGTTGTAGGTGAACTCAATTAAAGGTAAGTGGTTATCCCAACTACCTTTAAAGTCAATAAAACAAGCCCTTAACATTTTCTCCAAAGTCTAAATGATCTGTTTTGCTTGACCATCTATCTGAGGATGAAAAGCTGTACTGAGATTCTTCTGAAAAGCCTTCCAAAAGTGAGAGGTAAACTATGTACCTCTGTCTGAAATGATATATAATGGAATCCCATGCAACTTAACCAATACTTTGATATAGAGTCAAGAATAATTCTTAGCAGAATACGAAGTATCAACTGGCAAAAAATAAGCTGATTTGGTCTTTCTATCCATAATGACCTATATCTAATCATGCTGACGATGCATATGAGGCAACCCTATCACAAAATCCATGTTCTCTACTTCCCACTTCCAAGTGGGGATGCTAAAATCCTACAATGTACCACTAGGTCTTTGGTGCTCAACTTTGACCTACTGATATTTTGAACACTTAGCCATAAACTCTGTAATATGCTTCTTCATGCCATTCCACCAATAGATTTCATGTAAATCATGGTACATCTTAGTTGTTCCTGGATAAATAGAGTACCATCCACCATGTACTTTTGCTAAAATTTTCTACCTTAAACAATCAACACACGAAACACATAAACTACCATGACAATGAAGCACACTATCTCCCCTTAGGAGAAAACCTCCATATTCTGATCTCCAACTGCCTCCTTTAACTTAACAAAACTGGGATCCCTAACTTGCTTTTCTTTCACTTCGGCAACCAATAAAGATTCAGAACCATTTTGACCCCATACACTACCTTCAGCTGAATCCACTAATCGAACACTGATGTCACACAAAACTACACCTTAACTAGAAGTATAATGTAGTCGATTGTAAATATAGTAACCCAACAAAGTTGGGGTCGATTCCATAGGTATAATGTGAATAACTACTTTTCTTGATATAATCCACGAGCATTACAAGAAAGTAAATAGAGGATGTTGGTATCAATCGCAAATAATAACCAATTCTTAAGTGCTTTTAAGTTGAAATCAATATGAGATGAACGCTAGGTCAGTATTCCTCCTGGCTTCTCAGCTACATTTATTTCTCATGATAAACCCAATTTTTCTGTTGTTCTGCATGAAAAGCCTACAATATAGGTATTATCTATGGCTTAGAAGATAAATTTTACCCTTTAACTTGGTTATTATCTTAGGGTGTCTCCTTATTTCCCCTTGCTATGACCTCAGTATACTTGGTTATTATTTTACTATCTTAATCTTGGTTTCCAAATCACAAGCTTCTTAGTTATTGAATGGACATGAATATAGGCCACCTTAAGATATTGTAGCTACTTAAGGCTAATTATTGTGAAGAAGAATAAAGATAGATGCAAAAACCCTAGAACAATTGAGTCTCACACTTCTGCTATGTATCTAATCCACCAGGGTTCCCATAACCCTAGATGAGGAGATTAGCCGCTCATGTTTGTGCAAGAAACCATGATTATCAATAAAGAACAGATAAAATCAATTGCACAAGAATAAGATTAATAAGCTCTAAAGTCTTTAATTGAATAAAACCTTAAAAATCTCATGAATAATTGTAAATGTATGTAGTAATGTGTAATAGCACGTAAAAGAACATCACAACATGTAACCTAATAAAGATGAACCCTAGGGTATTTATAGTATCTCAAAATAATATATAGATCCTACTAAAATAGGAAAGGTAAAGTTATGGTGGTAGTCGGTACTACTCGGTATTCATTCGTATCCTCAGCTTATGAGTCGTACCCTGCCAATGGTTATCCTCAGCTTACGAGTCGTACCCTGCCAATGGTTATCCTCAGCTTATGAGTCGTACCCTGCCTTGTCATATCCATTCCAATGTTTGATATTCTTAAGGCTTTAACTCTTTATTAAGCATATAATTTCTTCTTACAAGTCATACCTGAGTGTACGACTCGTGTCCTTCATTCGTATTCACCTGGGAGTTCTTCTTTTCTATGTCTTGAACACTGGTTTGTATATGACATACCTATACGAGTCATACTTAAAATTACAGCTCGTATACCTTTAATACTTCAAATCCTAGATGGTAGCTTAGATTCTGTTATGCTCATACCTTCCACATATGACTTATACCCTGTCTTACGACTGGGTTACTTGAGTCGTATATTGATCATTCTTGGATCCTCAGTTTGGCTGTTGGTTTTGTTATTCATACGATTTAGTATATGAGTTGTATTGATTTGTTGCAAATTAAAGACTGACTCATATACTGGTGATATGAAGGATATTTTTGGTGAAGTGATTTTGAATCTACGTGTTGAAGAAATTGAGTTGACGACTTTGGTGACAAGTTGTCAACCTATTGATAAGTTATCAGAGGAAGCCGTCACCCATAGACAGAATCTATATGTTGAAGAAGTCAAGTTGACGACTTGGGTGATAAGTCGTCAACCTATTATTAGTTATCAATGGAAGTCGTCACCTGAAGACAAAACATAGATGTTGAGGTAGTCAAGTTGATGACTTGGGTGATAAGTTGTCAACCTATTGATAGGTTATCAGTAGAAGTCATCACCTGAAGACTGAAAGAGAATGGAAGACTTAAACTAATGACTTAGTTGACAGGCCATCAACAAGTTGATAAATCGTCAACTTTGTCGTCAACTATTATGCGGAAATAGTGGGTTTTGAATTTCAAATTTCGAAGGCTTAAGGATATTTATAGCAACTATTAGGTTTTCATTGGGCATTTTGAACTTATTCCAAAATAATAGTTTTTACATTTAGAGCTCTGAAGTTTGAATTCAATTTTTCAAATTATTGTTTTAGATTTGGTAATTCTCTATTGAACTTGGAAGACAAAAATCTTTAATTTCATTTTTTGTAAGTTATTACTTTTGAATTATGGATTTAATCTATACTATCTCTTTCTATCTCATGAGGAACTAAATACCATTACTAGAGTTGTGGGATTATGAGTTTTTTTATTGGATTAATAGTTGGCTAAGATTCGATTGACTGAGGGAACATCTTGATTATGAATGTTTTTTGTTGGTTGCAAATAATAGTCTAGCCGTATGATTGGTTTGCTTGAATTGAGAAATCAATTAAAGGAAGTGAATTATCAACGGGGATTTGGAAAAACCAACTTTCTATCTAATGATTAATGCTGTAACAAGATTAATCAACTCGAGATAAAATTAGTCTGAATAAGAGGTTTTCCTAAGTTTGAAAGAATTAGGAAATCCAGCATCTAAGTAGGTTGAAAGACGCTTGGATTAGCTATCTATAATGATAATTTGTTGTTTCCTATATGTCATGATTATTTAATGCCACAACTATTATTCAATAAAAATCAATACTCATCGTGATCACAAATCTAGTTTTACAACATTATTTATGGGAAATATTGAGTTTGAGTTGCTAAAACAAGTTGAAACATTAACAATTGTTTGATTGATAAAAACCCCCAATCAAAGGGAACTATTAACTATTAGCTTGTTAAATCACAAATAACCTTGATTAACACCATATT
Organism: Capsicum annuum; assembly: GCF_002878395.1. Classification (NCBI taxonomy): domain Eukaryota; kingdom Viridiplantae; phylum Streptophyta; class Magnoliopsida; order Solanales; family Solanaceae; genus Capsicum; species Capsicum annuum. The sequence goes on from NC_061115.1 coordinate 93,548,777, forward strand.
CCCTATGGGATTTGACCCTAACCTAGTTTGGTTATATATATGATGACTACTTACTTTCTCATAAGAGAGGTGTAATTTGGGTGTACCAAAATTTGGTGATGTTATCGGGGCATACGATTGCCAATTAAGTATATCCATGTTAATTGACTCTTTGTTAAGTTTCCTAGTTTTACTTTTATTTGCTATTTTTGATATTTGTAGGCTAATTATTGTGCATGTCAGAAACCCAAAGATCAGGAGAACCATTATAATCTTTCAACCCAGAACCTCAAAGAATCGGAAGTATGACCAAATAATAAGAAGCCGCAAGACTGGCCACTTTGGCAAATGCTCAAGTTAACCAACAGAATGCTGGATTACCAGAGCATGTACCCAATGCGAATGATGAGGATTTGGGTGATGATGATTTAGTTGATCCAGCAAATAGGTGACATGCTGAAAATATTATACCAGTAAATAAAAATTGGCAAGAAAGAGAGAGGGAGAACCAACAAACCTACAGTGTAATTTGACCTAGATGATAAGGATGATGTTGATTTAGTTAGAGCTAGAGATATAGGAGAAATAATTCTACCACCACTAGCTCCTGGGGTGAAATTCAATATCACCAGCACTACGATCTAATTGCTCAACTTGAAATGACTTTTTGGTTGATTACCTTGTGATGGTATGAATCTACATTTAGTGAATTTCATCAATATTTGTAAGTTGTTTGATATTCTTAGAGTGGGAAAAAATTCCATTCATTTGATATTGTTTCCATTATCTCTATCTGGGGAGGCAACTATGTGGTTTAATGAGCTGGCACCCGATTCTATAATAAAGTAGAGACAACTTAAAGTAGCTTTCCTAAAAAGGTTCTTTCTACCTTCCAGAACGTTACAGTTGAGGGATGAGATCAGCAACTTTAGGAAATTGCCTAATAAAGCATTGCATGAAACATGGATGAGGTTCAATAAGAAGTTGACGCAATGCCCTAATCATAAAATAACTGATGAGCATTTGATGGAAACATTCTATAGGGATTTGAATTCAATTACAAAGCCAATTGTAGATAATACTGAAGGAGGAGCTTCCATGGACCTTATGTTCACTGAGGCTATGGAAATGCAGGAGAGAATGACTAAGACAAGTAGAGCTTGGCATACTAGGGATTCTATGGTAGCAGGAAATACTGGATCTAGTGGGATATCAGCATAACAGTGTAGGAGAGAAGAGAAATATGATCAGTATGTGGCTCATATAAAGAGCCACATGGATTCGCTCACAAAGTATTTACAATTAGGGAAGACATAAAAGGTGAAAGCTGTGGGGTCACAAAGAAGAGGAGCTGAATCAGATTCTGAGAAAGAGGCAACATACTTGAATAAATAGGGGGTTTCTGGGCTAGTGGCCATGGAAACCAAGGTTGGAACTATCAAGGAGATTGGAAGAATAAAAATGATAGAAGTGGATTGTATGTACCACCTGGGAGTCATGATAATGCTGCAAAAAATTCTGGGAAAATGTCTATGGAGGATATAATGGCAAAAGTGTTAAAAGGAATGGAGTCAATAGATGCCAAATTAGAGAAATGAAGTGTGACTTGTTGACCAAAAGTTAGTTTATTTGATTCACACCCCACATCAATTAAGCAATTGGAGCAGTAGATGAGCCAATTATTAGTAGCATTAAACTAAAGAAAAAATAGGACTCTGCCAAGTGATACAGTTTAGAATGCAAGAATTAATGGGTCGTGTATGGCTATTACCAATAGGAGTGGTGAGATATTATCAAGTCCATGTCTGGGAGCATCTTCTCATATTGATGAGGTCGAAGTAGATAAGGAGATGGTTGATGAATCCCTAGTGGTGCCTGAGGAGTTGGGAGTTTTAGAAAAGAAGAGTGTAGAAGTGAAACAACCATCTAAGCCAAAATATGTTAGTGACATGGAGCAAGGCATAGGAAAGGAGGTAGAAGTTTCTCCAGCTAGAATCCCAAAGACACTACCTCCATTTCCACAAAGATTAAAGAAAAAAGTAGATTAGGATAAGTTAAGAAAATTCATGGATATGCTGAAGTAGTTGATAGTGAATATGCTTTTAATCAAGGCATTAGAGCAAATGCCGAGATACGCTAAATTTATGAAAAACCTCGTGACGAAGAAAGGGACAGTTATTTATAAGCCCGTGGACAACCTTTATCATTTTAATTCTATTGCCACTAGTTCATTAGTGCAGAAGAAAGCTGACTTAGGAGCATTCACTATCCCATGTACAATTGGAGCATTTATCTTTGGTAAGGCGCTGTACGATCTTGGAGCGAGCATAAACCTTATAGCACTGGTGGTTTTCAAGAAATTATGTTTAAGAACTCCTAAACCAACTACCATGAGACTAATGATGGCTGACCGGTCGGTGAAGAGACCCATAGGGATTCTACATGATGTACTTGTAAAGGTGGCCAATTTAATATTTCCTGTAGACTTTATAATTCTTAATTGCAAAGTGAACTTTGAGGTACCCATAATTTTGGGTAGGCCATTCTTAGCAAATGAGAGAGTGTTTGTTGACATGGAGATGAATGAGCTAAAATTTAGGCTCAATGATAAATATGTTAGCTTTGATGTGTGTCAATCCATGAAGCAACCAAGAAAAATGAGTGTAGTCTCAGTTTTTGATGTTGATTATGAAGATGAAATAGTTGATCAAAAAGGAAAAGAAAATATAAAAAGAAGTGAGAGTGATAAGCAAAAGAGGATTGAAAAGAAAAAGAAGAAGAAGGAGAGAAAAGAGATCAAAGAAACACTAAGAGATAAAGCTATGGAAGCCTCTTCTAGTAGACCTCTGGAGCCTATTGTGGTGTTCTTTACTCTACCAACCACTACTATGGATGCATCAGTGGAACCTGATGCCACTGTTAATAGTCTTTTCGCTGATGATACAACATCACAGTCAGTGGCTCATGACATAAGTGCTTAAGGTGCTGCAGGTATGTCCTTACCCTTGTTCTTAAGTTTCAATAATAATGCATTGAGGACAATGGATGCTTTTATTTATGTGGGTGGGTGGTACTTGCAACCTCAAAGGTGTATTATTTGTGTTCTATGCCTTTGAGAGATATCTAGGAACTGACATGTTTAGAAGTGTTTCTGTGTTTTTAGTTTATGTGGTATGTAAGCAAGAGGAGTAAATGTGACTGAGTAGAAAATGCAAAAGTTCTAAAAGTTTGAAAACTGTGATTTAAAAATTATGAGCCCATCAAAATTTTTGCTTGTGATATTGATGCTAGGTACATAGGAAAACCATTTCTATCTACAAAGGATACAAATATGGAAATATCTACTCAAGCTTGGGTATTGGTTGAATATTTGGAGATGACATTACAATTCCATACCATGAGAGTGTGAGGTTTTGTGTATATTTTCTTATTGTGTGCATGCATCTAGAACTTGCCCAGCTCATTCTATTAGCTTGCAAGTAGTCATCTGAGAAATGATCGTAGGTCATTTTTGATAAGTAACCCAACAACCCATAAGCTTGTAATAGATCCTTTTTTGATTCCATTTTTAGCCATTAGATCTTTTTTTGTTTTATAATCTGACCACCTTTAATTAATTCCACAGTTAAATCTTTATGTTAGCCCCAGTTCTCCCTTTGGACATTATACACATTAAATCAAGCAAATTTCCTAAGTTGAGGGTGGCTACAGTAGAGGAGATAATAATTGGAAAGTATGAAAGATGTTATGAAAGTTGGCATATTCTAAAAAAGAGTAAAAAAAATGAATAAATAAACAAATGGTGCTGATTGGGAATGCTAAGAGAAAACCAATTCACAAAAGTGGATTGTGAGAGGAACACAAATGAATAAGTAGTTGTATCCAAGAGGTGTAAATTGACAGAGGGAGGCTAAGTCACTAATCCTAAATTGACCTTTCCAGCACTTATGCCTTCATTTCAAGCCAAGAAAGCCCTGCAGTGATCTTAGTTGGACTACTAAATGACCCAAACAGAATGGTAAGGGCAAGCCTATGGCATGTAAGTGCATAATTTGAAACTTTATTTTGAGAGTGAGAGATTTAATATCTAGTTCCTAGAAGCAACATGAAACATTTGGAGCAAAGAACTTCTTTCTTCTATGTGAGGGCATGTGAATGGTAGTGGTAATCGCTGAATATTTGATTAAATACTCTGAGTTTAAGTAGTGGTTTTTCTGTTTGATCACATGATTCATAATGGGTTCAAAATAAATAAAACAAGTGATATTCTTTGCATTGATGCTCTTATTGTGTGCATAATACTATGTTAGTTGCTTGAGGATAAACAAATGTTTTTAGTTGAGGGTGTTGATATGCTAGCTTTGTGTTAGCATATTTAATGCTATTAGCTTGAAATAATTGTAAGTTCTTAAGTAACTATTGTTGTTTTATTATCGTATTTGATGTGATTTTGCAGGGAAAGGCAATATGCATGAAAACCTATGAAAACCATAACAAGAAGGATATTTTTGGTGAAGTGATTTTGAAGCTAATTGTTGAAGAAATCTAGTTGATGACTTTGGTGACAATTCATCAACCTATTGATAAGTTATTAAAGAAAGCCGTCATTCATAGACAGAATCTATATGTTGAAGAAGTCAAGTTGTTGACTTGGGTGATAAGTCATCAACCTGTTGATAGGTTACTAGTGGAAGTCGTCACCTGACGATAGAACATAGATGTTGAGGAAGTCAAGTTGATGACTTAGGTGATAATTCATTAACATGTTAATAGGATATCAGTGAAAGTCATCACCTGAAGACAAAAAGAGGACTGAACAACTTAGTTAAGAGGCTATCAACAAGTTGATAAGCCATCAACTTTGTTGTCAACTATTGTGCGAAAATAGTGGATTTTGAATTTCAAATTCGAAGGATAAGGATATTTATAGCAACTTTTAGGTTTTCATTGGGCATCTTGAACTTATTCCAAAATAGTAGTTTTTACATTTGGAGCTCTGAAGTTTGAATTTAGTTTTTTGAATAATTGTTTTAGTTTTGGGAATTCTCTATTAAACTTGGAAGAGAACAATCTTCAATTCCATCTTTTGTAAGTTAATTACTTTTGAATTATGGATTTAATCTATACTATCTCTTTCTATCTCATCAGGAACTAAATCCCATAATTGGAGTTGTGGGATCGATGAGTTTTATTTTATTGGGGTAATAGTTGGATAAGATTCGATGGACTGAGGGAACATCTTGATAATTATATTGTAATGAATGTTTTCCATTGGTTGCAAACAATATATCTAGCATTATGATTGGTTTGCTTGAATTAAGAAATCAATTAAAGGAATTGAATTATCAATAGGGATTTGGAAAGACCAACTTTCCATCTAATGATTAATGCTGTAACAAGATTAATCAACTCGAGATAAAATCAGTGTGAATAGGAGGTTTTCCTAAGTTTGAAAGAATTAGGAAATCTAGCATCTAAGTAAGTTAAAAGACGCTTGGATTGACTATCGCTAATGATAATTTGTTGTTTCCCACATGTTATGAGAATCTAATGCTACAACTATTATTCAATAGAATCAATACTCATAGTGATCACAATTCTAGTTTTACTACATCATTGATCTGAAATGTTATCTTTGAGTTGCTAAAACAAGTGAAAACATTAACAATTATTTGATTGATAAAACTCCCCAATTAAAGGGAACTATTAACTATTAGTCGGTTAATCACAAATAACCTTGATTAACATCATATTTTCTATGGTATTCGACCCCAACCTAGTTGGTTTATATACTTGATGACGACCACTTACTCTCTCATAAGAGAAGTGTAATTTGGGCATATCAAATTTTGGCGACGTTACCGGGGCATATGGTTGTCAATTAAGTATATCTGCGTTAATTGACTCTTAGTTAAGTTTCTTGATTTTACTTTTATTTGCTGTTTTTGATATTTGCAGGTTAATTATTATGCATGTCACAAACCCAAAAATCAGTAGGAACATTATTACCTTTCAACCCAGAACCTCAACGAATCAGAAGTATGACCGAACAATAAGAAGTTGTAAGACTGGCCACTTTGGCGAATGCTCAAGTTAACAAATAGAATGATGGATTACCAAGGCATGTACCCAATGCATATGATGAGGACTTGGGTGTTGATGAGTTGGTTGATCCTAGGAATAGGCAAAGTGCTAAAAATATGGTACCAGGAAATCAAAATCAGCAAGCAAGAGGAAGGATACACCATCAACCTGGGATGAAATTTGACCTTGATGATAAGGATGATGTTGAATTAGATGGAGTTGGAGATATAGGAGAAATCATTCCACCACCACTAGCTCCTGGGGTGAAACTCAATATCGCCAGCACTATGATCTAATTGCTCAACTTGAAAGGAATTTTTGTGGATTACCTGGTGATGATCCAAATCTGCATTTGGTGAATTTCATTCCTTCGTAGTTGAAATTCATAATCACAACCGTAAGAACTTCAACACCTAGCCTTTCTTCCAATGGAATAATAGTATTATAACCATCATCCAATAGAGTAACTGCATTAACATCATGGAATGAATCTTCCCCCTCACAATCTATATCGATCACAGACACCACGCTCAATTTATCTAGCTACTTCATAGATTTCATATGTTGAATGTCACCTGTTCACCATTGAGTCACAGCATTAGATGTCCTTTCTCGAGATCAATCAGTGTCCTACCTGTAGCCCAAAATGGTCTTTCCAAAATAATCAAGACTTAAAAGTCCAATTCACAATCTAATATAACAAAGTCATACAGAAATATAAAAGAAGACACTTTTACCAAAACATCGTAAAGGATACCAATAGGATTCTTCTCTATACTATTTTCCATTACTGGTCTCATGGTATTAGGTTTGGGAGCTCCCAACCTTAATTATTTGAATACAACAAAAGGAATGAGATTGATGCTAGACCCTAAATCACATAGTGCTCAAGTGAAGTTGAAAGACCCAATAATGCAAGGTATTGTGAAAGCGTTAGGGTCCTCCTTATTCTCTACCAAAGATCTAGTGGCTACAACACTGTAATGATGAAATTTTCAACAGGTTCATAACCGAATGATCTTTTATTGGTGATGAAATTCTTTATGAATTTTGCATATCCTGGCATCTGCTCCAGTGCCTCTATAAGCAATATGTTGACAATTACTTCTTTTATGAACACGTACTATAAGATCTTATGATCCGTGAGAACATCAACATGAACCCCACAAAGTTAGTGTCTCCAGATTTTCAAGGCAAAAACAATAGCAGCCAACTTAAGATCACGGGTTGGATAATTCTTCTCATGGTGTTTAAGTTGTCTAGAGGCGTAGGCTATGGCCTTACCTCTCAGCATCAAAATAAAACCAAGTCCAACTCTAGAAGCAACAAAGTAAACTACAAATCCATCTGAACTATATGGCAAAGTCAAGACTAGGGCAGAAGTGAGTCCAATCTTTAACTCCTGAAAATTCTTCTCGCATGAATCTGACCACTAACACTTGACCTTCTTTTGGGTCAATCGAGACATGGGGGAAGCAATAAAAGAAAACCCTTCAAAAAATAGTCTATAATAGCCAACCAAATTAAAAAAACTCCTGATATCTGATGGAGATATGGGTCTAGGCTAATTTCTCACTGTTTTAGTCTTTTGAGGGTCAACTCAGTTGCCATCACCAAAAACTATATAGCCAAGAAAAGATACTGATCTTAGCCAAAATTTGCACTTACTGAATTTAGTGAACAATTGATGGTCTCTAAGAGTCTGCAACACAACTCTCAGATGATTTGCATGATCATTCTTATTGTGAGAATAGACAAGGATATCATTAATGAAGACTACAAAGAATATGTCCAAGTACTACTTGAGCACCTTGTTCATCATGTCCATGAAAGTTGCAGGGGCATTTCTTAGTCCAAAAAACATTACTACGAATTTGAAGTGACTATACCGAGTTCTAAAGGGTGTCTTTGGAATGTCACATTCTTTGACTCTAAGCTGATGATAGCTAGATTTGGGGTCTATCTTAGAGAAATAACTGGCACCCTAAATTTGATCAAATAAGTCATTAATTTTGAGAAGAGAATACTTATTCTTGATGGTGAATTTATTCAACTGGCACATTCTGAGAGATATATCTTTATTACGTATGAACAAGATTGGAGTACCCCAAGGAGAAATAGTAGGTCTGATGAAACCCATTTATAAGAGATCCTTTAACTATTTCTTCGAATCCTCAAGCTCAGCTGGAGCCATTTTGTAGGGTGGAATAGAGATAGGCTAGCTGTCTAGAAGGAGATTTATTCTGAAGTCGATTTCCCTCTCAGAAGGAACTCCAGGAAGATCTTCAGGGAACACATCTAGAAATTCATTTACTACTAGCACTTTTCCAAGACTTGGAGTCTTAGAACTGGAGTCCTTGAGTCGAATAATATGGTAAACGCACCCCTTAGATATCATCTTTCTTGATTTAATAAATGAAACAATAGACCCCTAAGCGCTGAAGTACTACCCCTCCATTCAATAACAGGTTCATCAGGAAGCTGGAGCAGAACAACTCTATTTCTATAGTCATTTGAGGCATAGCATAAGTGAAGCTAATCCATGCTGAGAATGACATCAAAATTAGTCATCTCTAACTCTATACGATCAACTGAATTAAATTTCTAAGATACCATGACTGGGAAACTTCTGTATACCCATTTGGCTATAATAGGCTTACCCACTGGGGTAGACACTAAGAAAGGCTCTGCTAATATTTTAGGACTGACACCGAAAGTCTACTGCTATGTAAGGGTTCATAAAGTAAAGTGAAGCTCTAAGATCTAATAATGTATAGACATGAAGATGAAATAACTGTAACGTACCCATAACCACATCAGGAGTACTTTCCTTACCCTATCAAGTATGGAGAGCATACAATCTATTCTACTGCTGTCCACTGGTTGCATTGGAAGCGGCACCTTGCTAAGTCGGGCGACTAGCTAGAGCTGCAGGACGATTGGACTGATTCTACTGACCAACTATCGAGAAATCCTTGACCTTATGGCATAGCTTTCCACATCTAAAACACATATCACTACCAGATCTACACTCTTCCTAGTGATTCCTACCATATTTCCTGTAGAGCGGATATTTACAACTACTATTCATACTACCTTAAGACTTAGAGCCTGGCGCTCTATTTCGACTGTCTTACCTGAACTTAGGCACTGGAGCACTAGCTGAAGATGGATTTGGGGTTGAAAATTTCTGACAAAACTAAGAACGGTTATCGCCTTTTGAACTCGGCCAAGAAAAATTAAAACTACCTATTTTAGCCCTCTTATTCTCTCTTCCCTTATCCTTACAATTCTCCTTCTTAATTTGCTGAGTACGAACCATGAGTCTAGATAGGACCATCTCCTTAATCAATATAGAGGCCCTACACTCCTTGACCATACTATCAGATACACCATACATAAACTTACTCATCTTAGACCTAGAGTCAACCAGCATGGTCGCAACCACCTCGCCAACTGAGTGAACTTAAGCGAGTAATCCTTCATGCACATACTACCCTACTTCAAGTTGATGAACTCCTGGCCCTTAACTTCTCCCAACTCTTGAGAAAATAACCTATCTAAGAAAGCTGTGGCAAACTCCTGCAGTTCTACAAGCCCCACCTCAACACTTCGGTTCTGCTTCCACTTCTTAAACCAGGTGTGAGATAAGCCCTGTAACAAATACATAACTAAGTTTTTACTCTCACTCAAAGTGACTCCCATGATATCTGTTACTTTTTACACCATGTCTAGAAACTCTTGTAGATCCTTCTTAACTTGGATCCAAAAACATAAGGGGATTCATTTGGTTGAAGTCTTTAACCCTAGATATAATCGTATTTTCCAATAGATTGGCTAGGGAAATAGCCTGCTAGTCGTTCTGAGTAGCAATAGAATGATCCAAGGTCGTGAAAGCAGACCTGAATTTAGTGTAAAGGACATGTTAATTTAGAGGATCTTCCTGAATAGGTGATTGTGCGGGATGATCCTCATTACTTTTTCTATTTTTTTTATTATAGGAGTCATTATTTGTAAATAGAATGAAGGACGAGTGAGAAGAGGAATTCAATAGAGCTCATTCTCTTTTGCACAACATGAACACTGAAAAAAGGAAAACTTTCCTAAAAATATTTTGTCGACTCTTGTCCATAAGTGGGGTACGCTTCACACCCATGCACAATACTTTACTCAATGAGACTTTCAAATAACCTAGGAAACATTAAAACCTTAGGCTCTGATACCAACTTTTTTCATGACCTGAGGCTATGTAATACCCCATATGTTTCTAAGCTAGGAAGTGAACCAGTTTTCCTACATATAAAACCTACTATCCTATGATTTGTATTTTAGTGCATGACTTACAATGAGTATCCTAGTGATAAGATAGCTTATAATATGTTAAGCATGCTCATATGAGTCACTTAGAGTAATGCAAGTTAATGGCTTTTGAATCCATCAAGTTTTAGTGTGTGATTCCACAAGAGTAAATTTTGAATGAGTATAACTTGATTTATATGTGATATTTTCGCAGATTCATACACACCAAATTATAGATAATTGAATTAGATTTCTAATGATATCAATTTTATGAAAATCCGACACCCGAGCATGAAGTTATGGCCTTGCAAAGAGAAGTACGATGCCTAACAAATCGTACATGGCTACTGGACCAAGTACGCGATGGCATATGCGGCGCACAACATCAGTTGTGTGATATCATGTGTGGTGCACACCTCAGTTTGTGTGATAGGATGTGCAACACACATCTTAGGATGTGCGATAAGGTGTGCGACACACACTTATGATTTCAGCCATGAAAACAGTTAGTTTTTGAGTGATTTTGAGGATAATTAAGTCTTTTAACACTCCTTACACGTCCCTAAACTTAAAATTACAAAATTTATAGATTCTAAACACACTAAAACCCTATTAATATCTCAAATTTCATTATCCAAGAGCATAATAGGAGAAAAACAACAAGGGTTGAACAATCAAGCTTGAAGATCCAATTTCAAGGAAATTCTTCCGTCAATCATCAAGAATCTTCCTTCTAAGGTATGCGTACTGTTCATATATGGATACAATCCATTCATAAAGATTAAGAACCATGTTTTAAATACTATTTTCTGAACTTTTTGTGGTGATATGAGCATGTACTTGTTGATCATTGTTGTTTAAGTTTCATGATGATATCTAGAGTTGATTTCATGGAATATATATGCTTGTTAGTTGAAAACTATGAACTTTAGGTGGTGTAAAATGGTACAAGTTATGAAACACACCTATGCCTCAAATAATGCCTGCAAGGTGTTCAATAAAATGCTTAGGATAATAGAAATTCATGTTTATATAGTTTCATGATGTCTAAATGACAAGTCCATGTTAGCTATAAACTTTAATATGAATTCCATGCTTTTCATGTGTTGTTAATGTTTTGGTATGAAGCATGTATGATAATAGAGATATACAATATGCACATGAAATATAGCTATGTACTCCCCACCATGCTTAATATGTTGAGGAACTACATGATGTATAATATCTCCTATTTTTGATAATGTGAATTGTGGACTCTGATCTTATGATCAAGTCAGTCATATTGTGTCAGATTCCTTCCATCGAGTCATGGGGGTATTCTTACTCGAAAACTATAGTTGTGTTCCTAGAGCCATGTCATGTTTTATGATATACAAAATCAAACCATGATTCAGTAGAATTCAGTCATTCATGTGACTCAGGAAACCTCATAGTCACAGTTAATTATCATATATCAGAAGTATTCCATCGGTCAATGAAATTCAGTAAGTTCGACTCACGTACAGTCAGTTAAATCATGTTTAGTATCTTTATATAGAAGTAGGAGTTAGCACCGAGTGAACCCAAAGATGGGAACTCACCTGTATATGAGGGTGTGATTCTTAGCAGTCATCCTTGCATTCCAGAACTATGTATCCAGCATAGGTTGAGACATCACAACCTGTTATATGAGGGTAGATGAGGTGGATTAACCTGTTATATGAGGGTTCCCACCGTTCTCACTTGAATTACCTGTTATATAAGGGTTGCTCACATATTTTCCTTACCATTGGTGTGGTATTGACACCTTTCCAGTCAGGGAAGAGATTGGACCCTAACTTAGCCATAATGGCACATATGGGGCATGTCGGTTAAACAACTACCTCCCTTAGTTTAGAACTCAATCTCAGTAAGAGAACTCAGATAGTTCTTCAGATATTAGTACACCAAGACTGTCAGCACAGTCAAATTCAGTTATAGCTCGGAACTCAGATAGTTCTATCAGATTTAAGACTATCAGATATAGTCACCCATGTTATCAGAACTACAGTTTTGGCCATGTCAGTTATCAGAAAACTATGTATTAGTGTACAGATCTAGCTATCCCTTACTCTCGACCTCAGTTACTATGTATGTATATTTACACTCTTACATTCATATAAGCCAGTCAGTTAGCATTGTTCATGCATGTAAACCCTTTTGTATTAGCCTACCTTACTCGTATACTCAGTGCTTCAGTTGTACTGACGCATTTGCGCTATGGTGCTTTCTTTCATGTTACACCATAGGTTCAGAGACATGAGCTCCAGATCAGCAGTAATATCTAGCCGTAGAGTTACAGTGAGTCCTCATCCATTCAAGGGCAATATTATTTTATTTCATTTATTATTTCAGCTCAGTTTTTTTAGATAGATTTATTTGGAGATATGTTCCTTCAACTCCTTATTTAGACAGTACTTAGAGGCTTTCAAATTCAATATTTAGATTTAGTTCAGATTTGATTCAGTTTTTAGTTGTTTTGGGTATCTTTCACCTATATGGATATTATATTTTGACAGATTTTTATTTAGTTGAACCTTATGGCCTACATGTTTATGCTTTCTGTACTATTACGTTATATATTGCAGTTTATAGGTACAAATATCAGTCATAGGTTAGCTTGTAGTCCCTCGGGGTCATAAGAACCGTGTAGCATTCTGGTTTAGATAATCAAGATGTTACAAACTTGGTATCAAAGCCTAAGGTTAAATAGAGTCCTAGGAAGTCTGAAAGCCACATCTAGTAGAGTCTTGTACATGGGTGTGTTGTATGCAACATTTATGTACAGAGGGCTATAAGATGTTTTAGGAATAGTTTCCCTTTTTTTAGTATTCATGTCGTGCTAGTGAGCATAGTCTCAATTTAAACTCGCAGTCTAATCCGTTCTTCTCTTATTTCAGAATATGGCCCTAAAGAAAAGAAACTAGCCAGCTCCTCAGCCCGAAGATCCTTTGGGCGAGCATATTTCTCACGCAGAGTTTAGGGCCGCATTCACCATACTTGCTCAGTCTATGGCTGCCTAGAATGAGAAGCTACCAGTTATTCCGGCCAATCCAGTGGCCAATTCCACAGCAACTAGGATTCGGGACTTCATCCGAATGAACCCTCCATTTTTTTTGGGTCTAAGTCTGACGAAGACCCTCAGGAGTTCATTGACCAAGTCCAGAAGGTCATTAATATCATGGGAGTTACTTTTGTTTAGAGTTCCAAATTAGCTGTATACCAATTACAGGATGTTTCTTATAATTGGTACAAATAGTGAAAGTCTGAGAGGGTAGATGATGCAGGTCCTATTGAATGAGAGGAATTTGTCACGACATTCTTAGATAGATTCTTTTCCCAAGAGCTGAGGAAAGACAAAGTTCTTGAGTTCATCAACCTCAGGCAGGGAAATATGACGGTTAGAGAGTATTCTCTAAGATTTACCCAACTAGCCAGATATATCCCTCATGTGGTTGCAGACAATAGGGCTAAGATGAGCAAGTTTGGGTCAGGGGTGAAGATAACGTGGTAAATGAGTGTAGGTCTGCAATGCTGAATAGTGATATGACTTTAGCCAGGCTCATGAACCATGCCCAGCAGATAGAGGAGAAGAAGGTTAGAACTAGGGAGAGGCACAACAAGAGAGCAAGATCAGGCAGTTTTAGTTTTGCTCAGTCCAAATCCAAAAGAGGAAACCATTCGTAGTTTCATCCCAAGTTAGCAGCTCCAGCTCCTTCTTCTGCTAGTACCCCAGTGCTAAAATTCAGAGATTGAAATAGAGATAGAGCACCAGGCTCTAAATATTAGGGTAGTATTAGTAGTGCCCATACTTATCCTCATTGTCAGACTTACGGTAAGCACCATTAGGGTGTGTGTAGAGTGGGTCAAGGCATTTTTTTTGGTTGTGGAAAGCCAGGCCACAAAGTTAGGGACTGTCCTCAGCCAGGTCCTTAGGGTTAGCAGAATTATTCCACAACTCAGTCCGGTCACTCGAACCAGCAGGGTGCCACTTTTAGTGCTACTAGTAGGCAACGCCCAAATAGTCTCTATGCTCTTTAGACCCGACAAGATCAGGAAAATTATCCTGATGTTGTTACTAGTACATTAGAGATTTTCCATGTTCATGTTTATGTTTTGCTTGATCCTGGTGCATCCTTGTCTTTTGTCACTCCATACATAGCAGGTGATTTTAAAATTAGTCCCAAAATTTTAGCAGAGCCATTTTCAGTCTCTACCCAAGTGGGTAAAACTATCATAGCTCGATAGGTATACGGGAACTGCCTAGTTATGATATTTCAAAAATCCACATCAGCAGATTTAGTCGAATTAGAGATGACTGATTTTAATGTCATTCTCAGCATGGATTGGCTTCATTCCTGCTATGCCACAGTCGACTGCATAACCCTAATAGTTCAATTTTAGTTCCCAAATAAGCCTGTCCTAGAGTGGAATGGTAGTACTTTATCTTCCAGGGGTCAGCTTATTTCTTACCTTCGAGCAAAGAGAATGATTTCTAAGGGGTGTGTGTATCATCTCATACATATTAAAGATTCCAGTTCTGAATCTCTTAGCCTTGAATTAGTTTCAGTTGTTAATGAATATTCAGATGTCTTTCTCAAAGATATTCCAAGCATTTCTCCCGAAAGGGAAATAGACTTTGGCTAGACCTTTTCCCAGATACTCAGCCTATCTTTATTCTGCCATATTGAATGGCACTTGCAAAACTCAAGGAACTAAAAGATCAATTGAATGATCTCTTATATAAGGGATTCATCAGGCCCAGTGTGTCCCTATGGGGTGCACCAGTCTTATTCGTGCGTAAGAAAGACGGTTCTCTCAGGATATGTATTGATTACCATCTGCTCAACAAAGTAACGGTCAATAATAGGTATCCACTTCCTAGAATAGATGACTTCTTTGAAAAACTTCAGGGTGCCAGTTATTTCTCCAAGATAGACCTCAGTTCAGGCTATCATCAGCTCAGAGTTAGAGAATGTGACATATCAAAGACAGCTTTACGTATTTGGTATGGTCACTTCGAATTTCTATTCATGTCCTTTGGTCTTACCAATGCCCCTGCATCTTTCATGGACTTGATGAACCATGTGTTCAAGTAGTACTTGGACATGTTCGTCATAGTCTTTATAGATGATATTCTTGTCTATTCTAGCACCGAGCGTGATCAGTTAGACCATCTCAGGATTGTTCTTCAGATTTTTAAGGATCATTAGTTATTCACCAAGTTCAGTAAGTGCAAATTTTGGCTAAGATCAGTAGCATTCCTTGGCCATATTATTTCCGGTGATGGTATTAGAGTAGATCCTCAGAAGATCAAAGCGGTAAAAAACTGGCCTCGCCCTGTATCTCTATCAGATATTAGGAGTTTCTTGGGTTTGGCTGGCTATTACAGATGGTTTATTAAGGTATTTCCTTCTATAGCATCTCCTATGTACAGATTGACTCAGAAGAAGTTTAAGTTTTAGTGGTCAGATTCATGTGAGAAGAGTTTTCAGGAATTGAAGACTCGACTCACTTCAACTCTAGTTCTAGCTCTTCCAGATATTTCAGATGGGTTCGTAGTATATTGTGATACATCCAGAGAGGGTTTTGGTTGTGTCCTGATGCAGCATGGTAAGGTCATAGCCTACGCCTCCAGATAGTTAAATCCCCATAAGAAGAATTATCCTACTCATGATCTTGAGTTTGCAGCCGTAGTATTTGCCTTAAAGATTTGGAGGCTTTATTTATATGGAGTTCATGTAGATGTCTTGAAGGGTCCTGAAGGGTTCATAGATGAGACAGTGGTCGTCCCAACTTCCCTTGAAATCAATTGTACAAGCCCTTAGCATATCTTTAAGAGCCTAAATGGTCCTCTCTACTGGACCATCTGTCTGAGGATGAATCATTGTACTGAGATAGACTTGGGTACCAAGACCCTTTTGGAATGCTTTCCAGAAGTGAGAGGTGAACTGGGTACCTCTGTCTGAGATGATAGATAATGGAACACCATGTAATCTGACCAACTCCCTGATATAGAGTTTGGCGTAGTCCTCGGCTAAATAAGAAGTACGAACTGGAAGAAAATGGGCTAATTTGGTCTTTCTGTCTACAATGACCCAAACTGAATCATGCTGATGATGAGTTCTAGGAAAACCCGTCATGAAGTCCATGTTTACTTTTTCCCACTTCTAAGTAGGAATGGTGAACTCCTGTATGGAACCACTAGGTTTCTGATGCTCTATCTTAACCAGCTGACATGTAGAGCACTTAGCCACAAAATCTGGAATATCTCTCTTCATCCCACCCCATCAATATATCTCTTACAAGTAGCGGTATATCTTAGTGGCCCCTGGATGAATAGAGTATCCCACACCATGCGCTTCTGCAAGAATTCACTGCCTCAAGTCATCTATGAACCCTTCAGGATCCTATTTACCTTTAGAACCAGTGAAAGTCAGAGAAATTAACCTCATTAATTGGATAACCCTTATGGCCTCAGAAGAAGAAGTGACAGGAGCAACACACTCATATTGGTGCATCCGAGAGGCCACCAATTGAGTAAGAAAATAAATCGATTGGCAAAGCTCAGTATTAGACATATCACTAGGCATTAAGGTAGGAACATCATCAGCCCGAGGAGGACTAGAGGAAATCAATGGAAATCCATGGGGAAATTAGAAGCAGGGACCTTAGAACAGGTCAATACCCCATAAGAAAGATGAATTCCATCCATGTTATCCGTAGGTTTTACATAGGAGTTTCTATGAGCATTAGATATTCTGGGAGGCATGATCTAAAATGCAAAAAAATGGAAATTAGAAGAGATTTCAATATCCTAGACTCTATAGCCTGAAAGTAGAATACAAGAAAGGAAAATATACCTAAATGCCTTATAGTCTCTCCCTTATAAGTATGGCGCGATACATACCCATAAGAGACTCAACTTGGCATGACTTTTTGGATAACCAATTGACCATGAACCTAGGCTCTGCTACCAACTTTTCATGACCCAAACCAAGGCCTAGCCGTGATGTGTATCTTAAGTACGACGTGGTCCGGAGACCACCCCCTTTGCCTAGTTGAGTATAACACAATGCACTAATAGTGATTGAATTTCAAACATATATCAAGATATATAATACAAGATCAATAAGTCTAAGATACATTACCAACCAAGACCCAGTCCACAGTAATCCACAAAGCCTCAATACCAAATCGAATAAAAACTCAATCTAAGTTCATGTCCCGAACGATATCTAAAATAAGTCCAAAGAAAAGACTATGAACAAAGAAAATAAAACCATGAAATAAAGATCTTTCGGAGAATGGAAGTTCACCAATTCAAGCTGACTACTGATAATCTTAAAATCCTATCTCAACATAGAAAAAGCAGAAGTGTCTCTGGTTTCTGCATCGTATAAGGATACAATATTTGAGGATGGTTTATGGGTTGAGCACTAGCATGTAACTCAGGGAAGGGATAAAATAATGCTATGTTCAACCATTTAAAATCATCCAAATCTAATACACACAATCATACACATATAAATGCACATAAATATATCATGTCAGGATAGAGAATAAGGCTTAGCATGAACTTTAAGACATTATCCTAGACTATGTAGCTCAAATATCATAAAAAGGAACCTATGATCTATATGGGATCAACTCTCCCTACTAAAAGGGCCCCAGTATGTGTAGCTGCACGAACCAGAGAATAATCATTTGTACATAAGTAACATAGGGGACTCAAACCACCCAATCATAAATCAAGGGTGACATGAACACCTGGTAAGTTAACAAGGGTGACTCGAACCACCCGATCATAAGTAAGGGGGCTTAAAGCCCAGGCCATTTATGCCCTCGCACTAGCAAACATGTTTCCAGTGTTGGTTCCTCTGGACCTCCACCTTCATGGCTCAGATACCCAACCCTCTTTAAGCCCAATTAACATATTTTTCACACATTCCCATCAACTGAACCATATCACACCTTAAGGCATACACTGTTGGTATCTTCATACTAGATATACTTGCAAGGTAATATCATTATTCCATTACAATTCCCATAACTTGGAGAAACAACCCCCTTTGTTTATTAAATTAACATGGGGTGATACCACGACCTCCTTTGTTCACTAATAAAAAACATTATGTTTCAATAATCTCTTTATATTATGGAATGGTTCCAAAAGTAGTTCAATATGCATATATACTCATATTCAAAGCCAATTTCACAAAATTGGGTTGGGGTTATACCAATTTAGTTATCCACTCTCATAAAATTAGGGAAAACCATGATCCCCTAGTTCATTTACCATGCCAATACACCCCATAGGTTCAAAACCATCAATCCAAACCATATTGATTTATAAAAGCCATGGGAAAAGCAATCAATTCAATAATGTTCAATAACCCTCAACCGATATCTAAAATCACCAATTTAATCTCATGGACATAATTATAAACATATTATTTTGATAAATTAAGACTTGGGGAAGAATAACATACCAAAATGTATAACAATTATGAAGAAGAAATCATGAATTGACCCTTAGATGCTCAACCTTGTGAAACCTTAGCGTGTTCTTATCTTAGGGATTTGAGAGAGTAGAAAGAGTGTTTTGATTTGATAAAGGATGAAAATAATTTCCCAATGATGTTTTATAGTTATGGGCCCACTTAATTGTGTAGAAAAAGATGCACAATTATCACGGGTTACCTTACAACTCATGATGTCTAGCTATGAGTCGTACCCATAACTCATAGTTTGGGAAGTAGCTCAAGGTCCCTCCACTGGTGATCCTACGAGTCACACACTATAACTCATTGAGTGACCTTATGACTCGTAGGTTTCTATTCGTAGTCAAGACAAAAATATTTGGGTAACATACTGGTCACCCTACGATTGGTACCTATGACTTATGTAGAGTCATTATGACTCATTGAGTCTAGTCATGATCATGGTAGAAACAAAGGTAACCTTCTCTGTTCAGGCTATGGCTTGAATCATACGACCCATAATGTCATGTTAAGACTCTTTAAGAGAGTCGTAATTTGAGGAGTGAGCTCAAAGGTCAAATATTTTCAAAGACCAAAATCCAGGGTGTTACATAAGAACACCAAACAAGCACTTATACTACTGAGACACCCTCAAGAAAAATTATTTCCTCAAGCAAGTAATTCCATCAATAATCAATAGCAACAAAGGTTGTAGCCTACCTAAGAAGAGTTTCACTTTTTTCAATATCTCATATCAAATTAGTCAAAGTCTAGGGGCTATTTTAAATTATTTGTAGCCTTATGTCACTATTTCAAAAAAAAATCTTAATGAATAAAGGTTTTCTTGACCAAGAGGCTTGCATATCAAGAATATCCATTTTTGCATTCATATCTGCTATAGGTAGTTTTGATGATAAGAAAATGACTACAAGGGACCAGGTCCCTAGATGATCGAGGCAATAGTACAATTGGTATGTGTATGCACAACTTTGTCCGTTTATGTAACAAACTAGCATGTACTACTTATACTAATTAGGGCACCTGGTTTAATTATATTTCAGCCTTAATCATCACTCATATATAAAAGCAAAAAGATGCTTCTTCATCAAAAAGTTTTTGCAAATATAAAAAAAGTGCTAAAGAGAGAGAAAGAAAAAGACTCCATATCTAATATTGCCCAAGCTCTTTTGCCATATATGTGTACTGATTTAGAGAGTGTCTTGAGTAACTACTGATTTGTAATTGAATTACTCATGATATAAGAGTAATGATCTTTTTTCTTTATTTAGAGAGTGCTTAGGTAGAGTTGCCTAAGTCAAAAACTGATTAGAGTTAATCAGTTTAGAGAGTGCCTTGATAGAGTTATCAAGATGATCTTGTAGTAGAGGTATTACAAGCAAGAGGAACCTTGAGTTAGGTCAATTTTGAGTTTTTAATCAAGAGGTTGATTATAGTAAACTTTTGAGATGCTTGTAAGGGTAAGCCATAGTTTTTCATCCCTTGAGCAAGGAGGTTTCCACATTAAATATTGTGTGTTGTTATTTTCCTGCACAACCTTTAGTTTTCCTGTACTTTATTATTTGATTGCCTTTGATTAAATCTGACGGACATGATCCCTCACTGTGTGGTGCAACCCCCAAGGGTTCCAACAGTATCCTCTTCCTCCTTAATAAGGTGTTTTTTTATATGGAGACTTATACTTCTATTCTAACATGTTCCTAATCTTCAAGCCTTTGTTTTAAGATCCTTCTAAGCCTTAAAATTATTGCCTTAATCCAAAGCTCTTAAACTTCTTATCTTGGCTTAGCGTGCATGCATCAAAAAAGGTTTTGTCCTTGAATCCAAACCTACAAAATAAAGAAAAAACAAGTAACAACAAGGACCTCATATAATGATAGATATGATATGACCAAACTACATATTCAAAATGAAGAATAAAGTGGTTTTCAAATATAGTAACCAACAAGGTTTGGATTGAATCCCATAGGGACTAAGGTGAGGAGTAGGATCAATGTGGCTATTCTACTAATAGCTAGTTATTTCTGTAAAAGGGTTTTTCTTAGGTAGAATGATATTAGTGTTTAGTGCAAATGAGTAACTATCACAATGTTTAAAGAGGTAGTTCAATAATGAAAGATAACTAGGTTTGTGTTCCCCATGGTTTCATAACATAAACTAGTCATTATTGATGGTAGTTCCTTCTAATATTACACTTGCTTAACTATTACTCAAATTACTTTATGTTTGTATTTTAAACCTACCCAGATAATTATCATATCCTATTAATATGGGATCACTATAAAGATTTTCATGGCTCGTAATGCAGGCTTAGGGATGGGTAAGGTACATTTGGGATAGTGACTACACCTTACTTGAACACTACACTTTTCAATTTATTTAGCACTACCTTTTCTTTTTCCAATTTTTTCTTGTACCTTCATTTGGGTGTGGTTTATTCTTCACAACAAATTCTTATTTTTGATGCACTTTTCATCAATTATTTTATAAATACCAATATATATATCACACCCACCTTTTTACAAACTAGTTATAAAACTTTTTACTTTTACTCCTAATCCTTACCACCTCCAACTTAGGCATTTTGCATATGTTTTAAAATCTAGTGCTCAAGGAACAAAATGGTACAGAATAAGGGGTTACTTGAAGAATAAAGGGTATCAGGTCCTTTGGCTAGTCAAGAGAAATTCCATAACTTGAATTCAGGGAACTAGGGATATGCCTAAAGAAAATAAGAAAACTTACATGTGACCCAGATTTAAAATCACATGGATTGTTACTTGTTCGATGGTATATAATTTAATTTGTGGGTGTAGTTTCATGAGTTAAATGGTTGTCGAGATGACCCATTGACTGATGCATGGTTTGTCAATCACCTATCATTAATTCTAGCAGCTCAATTTTTTTGTTCAAAAGATGGAAATTGGTACCATAATCATCGGTTTTCCTATAGTTTGTGGCACTAACTTTTGTGCCTTTCAAGTGAAGGCTATTGCATTACCTTTTTTAACAAGTGTGACCATAAATACTAGTTTATTTGTATGGTCTATCAAGGGATTCGTGGTTACACTATTTTACTACAACACTTATAGCAATTTTTTCCTCATTTGAATCTAAACATGTATACTTCAACGCATATTTAAAACATCCAAAACATAAAGCAAATGCAAAATAATATTCTTCATACAACAACCTTAGGTTACCTCCAAGTAGAGCCAGATTTAACATTGTGACATAACTTAAATACCTTGATTACTTTGAATTCATCAAGATACACCACTCAACTAACTTTACCTCATTCAAAGTTACAAAGTACTACTTGACACATTTCCTATTTACTTTATATCAATCCATTTTCTAATTTTCAAGATTTATATCTTCCAAAGGAGACACTTGAGTTACCTTAAAAAATTGAACTATTTGCATTTGAGATTATTTAGAAATGAGTAAAGCCTTGAGTTAAACAACAAAACCAAATCCCAGGGACTAAATTCCCTCTTCTCAACTCCCTAATCATGGTATAACTTTATTTTATCTTTGTAAAGGAATGCTCTCTTATATGCCCAAATACAAAATTTGTCCATCTTATTAATCTACTTAATCATCAAATTAGCCATATCACTCCTACTCAGGTTTAGCTTTTTGAGCACCCATAAAGCCTTATGGTCAAGATCTACCGGCAAGTGAAATGCCTTGCAAAAAACTAGCTGGTAAGAAGACATACCAATAGATGTTTTTGATGAAATTTGATATGCCCATAGAGTTTCATCTGGATTTTGTGCCCAGTTTGTTCTATCAACATTCATAGTCTTAGAAAGAATAATTTTAATCTCTCAATTTGACACCTCAACTTGTCTACTAATTTAAGGATGATATAGGTAGCCATTTTATGTTGCTTTACTCCATAATTTATACCAAAGCACTTAACACTTTGTTATAAAAGTGTGAACCCCATAACTAATTATTTTCCATAGAGTACCAAACCTTGAGATTGTGTGTCTTTTCAAGAATGAAGTCATACTCTTACCTTCGTTATTAGGAAGTGATATATCTTTCACCTATTTTGATACATAATCAATTGCAAAAAATATGTAATTCTGTCCATATGAAATCACAAAAAGGCCAATGAACTTAATTTTGCAAAATGTCAAACAACTCTACCTCAAGTATTAGAGTCATAGGCAGCCTATGCATTTAGATATAGCTCCTTACCTTTGGAATTGGTAATATTCTATCACAAAATCATAAGTACCTTGGTGAATGGTGGTCCAGTCGTACCCATAATGAAAACTTTCTACACTGAGATGCACCACTATGACGATCCTCAATATAGGAAAAGTGGCATTCCTCAAGGATGCTCATCATCTTTACTTTTGAAACACACTTTGTAATCAAATTGTCAACCTGGAGATAGAATAAGTATGTCTATCCTAGAAGTAGTTATTGGCATAATGTAGACATTTCTTCCTTTGATGAAATTTCAAATTCTCCAATATCAGTTAACTAACAAGGTATCTAGCAAAATTAGCAAGGTACTTAGCAAAATTTTCAAACCATAGGATTAGATCATGAGAGAGATAATACAAAATCATATAGAAAAGAGTCATTTATCTCTAAATCATTATTTAATTCAACTCTTCATCAGGCCTAGACAAGTGGTCAACCGCTTGATTTTCACAACCCTTCCTATCTTTGACTTTAAAATAAAAATCTTCCAGCAAGCATACCGATTTGATCAATCTTATTTTCGCATTTTTATCGGCCATGAGATATCTCAGATTTGTGTGATCAGTGCATATAATACCTCTCTTTCCAATAAAAAACACCTTAAGTTGCTCAAAGCTATAAACTACCCCTAATAACCCTTGCTTAATTAAGATGTAGTTTCTTTTTGCAACCTATTCAAGGCGTTGCTAGCATAGTACATTGAGTGAAAGATTTTGTCATACCTTTTTAGCCTAGGACATTCCCTAGAACCACCCTATTTGTACCGCATATCACTTAAAAGGGCTTTGACTAATCCAGAGCAATTATAATGCCTTCAAACATACGTCATCAAACATGAACTTTACTTCTTTCTTAAGCAGCTTACATAGAGGATTAGAAATCTTGGAGAACTCTTTGATAAATCTTCAATAATACTAACATGCCCTAAAAAATTAGGAATACCTTTAATATAAATTAGTGGAGGTAGTTTAGAGATAACTTCAGACTTTGCTCAATCTACCTCAATTGCTTCATCTGAAATTTTTTAATCATAAAATAATACTTTTTTTTACCATAAAGTATCACTTCTCTAAGTTTAACACCACGTTCATCTTTTCATACCGCTGACAAACTTTGCCAAGACCAGCTAAACAATCTTTAAAGGAATCACCTACCATTAAAAATCATCCATGGAAACTTCTACGGTATTTTTTATTATATCAAAAAAGATGGAAATTATAAACCTATGAAATATGGGAGGTGCATTTCATAACCCAAATGTCATACACTTGAAGATAAATATCCCACAAGGATAAGTGAAGGTAGTTTTTTCCAGATCATAGGGGGCAATAGAAATTAGGTTGAACCAGAATAACCATTATACAAATATTACCATCCTCTACCAACAAACGTGTACAACATTTGGTCCATAAATGATACCAAAAAATGTGTACAACATTTGGTCCATAAATGATACTGGAAAAATATCTCCAAAGTTTTTTGTCTTCAACTTATTGTAATCTGCAATACGCGTCAGTCTATGTCTATCCAAGGCAAATCAGCTTATTTTACTCATTCGAATTTGTGATTAAGCCTTTTTTAGGTACACACTGCACTAGAAATAGCTACCTACCATATCAAATGTAATACACTACACCTGTATCTAGCCACTTATTAGTATCTATATTTACCACCTTTTTCATTGGTGGGTTGAGCACGCGTTGGTGTTTAATGCTTGGAAACTAGTCTAATTTCAACTAAATTTTATGTGTACATATTTTTGGAGGAATAATTTTGATAGTGGTCCAACTAATTGCCTTTCTGAAGCATGTCGATACTCATATGAGGTCCTCAATTTCTATTCAACTAAGTTCACAACCACGATGACTAGTAATGTGCTATTTGCCCTCAGGAACACATAGAAAATATGATTTGTGCAATGAACCTTTCCATAATTATGGGTAAGTTTAGTGTGCCAAAATTTAGATTATGGTTTTCCTAAAATTAGGCGGTATAAATTTAGTTTAGGATAGTCTTGGATGAAATTTGAGCATGGTATGGTCTAAGGTAATTTGAGAATGTATTAGTCAAAGGTACTATAATTTGAAGTGTGATGGGTGGTGAATTTATCACTCATTGACATCTGAATTAGCATACACTACTATGATCTAAAGGTATGAATGAGACTATTTTGTGATATAAATATACTAATTCCCATGTTCTACAGGTACAAAAATTGTTGAAATGAAAAGAAGCAAAACGAACTGAAAAAGGAGCGAAAAGGGAAGATAAGTGCACAAACTGAAAAACCGTGAAGGCTAGGCCTCAGGTATGCAATCGTGGGTTGTCCACCACGATCCTGGTAAGTCAATAAAGTCATAAGGCCACAATTTTGTGAATAATAGAGCAATCGCAGAGCCGCAATCACGACTAAGCCAGTGCAATCACAATATAGCAGGATTTCCAGCTAGGGGAAAAATTATCATTCCACATTGTCGATCCCAACTCTCACAAAACAAGCTTAAAACCCTTATTAGAAGAGAATAATCATTCCATAAAACTACCTCCCATCATTAGTTTAGGGTTTTTGTAATTTCTTAGATCTTGGAGAAAAACTTATACTAATCTTGAGCTAAGAAGACAATAGAGTGTCTTTTAAGTGTAGATTTGGAATCACCCATTGAAGATTCATTCGATTCTAAAGTGTGATTTCCCCTTTTTATTTCTTATGGATAACTTTAATGGAAATATTAGTTTATTTGTATTTATAATCATTATGATTTGCTATATTTACCTCTTGGAATTATGCTAGAATAAGATGAAATTGTGTGTGGGTTGTGATATATTTGTGTAGATTCTAGTTGGTTGATGATGGGTTCTACTATTTCTTGGTTGAAATGGTTGGGATTTGTGGGTGAAATCCCTAAATACACAAATGGGTTTGATGGATGAAAATCCCAAGCTCTTGAAAGCTCAAACCATTCTTGAAAGAGGGGTTTGGGTGAACTTTAGGAACCCTCATTATCCTTGAAAGAGTGATGTGGGAACCAAAGCAATAGTAGACAATTTATGGTTATGTCTTGCTAATTTTTCACTATCTAAGACATATGGATGATTAGGACGTTAACTATACCATAGGTATCATCCTAGAAATAGAGATACTCAATTGAGGTATTAGGTGGCTTTAATTGACACACTCGTTAGGTACTCAAAAGTTTCAATGAGTGACATCATTGAGGTTTTGTTGAAAAACTAGCCTCAAAGACCTTAAACCTAGCCTACTACATCATCAATGATTATAATTTGCATCGAATTATCATGTTTCCACACATAACTTGCCTTGAGAAAAACATAGTCCGAAGATCCATTTTAATTAATTATACTCTAATTATTCTTTGTCTCGAATTAGTCCCCTAGAATTCCAAGAATTACTTTCACATTAAAAAACATTGAAAAACCCCAAACCATCTTGTACCATAGATTTGAACCCTAGAAAGTACGTTTTATTTCAACTTAACTTAATCGTCACTCACATTGTTCCTCGTTGATTCGACCCCAACTCTTAGTTGGGTAAATAAATTTAAAATGACCGCCTTTCACTCAAATTAAAGTATAAGTTGAGCTTATCAACAATGGTGCCGTTATCGGGGAACAATTTGGAGTGTTGAGTTGGTTTGGAATTTTAGCCTATGTCTATATTGTAATGGACCCTGCTTTTGGAAATATTGTAGATATGATCCCCGTTGAGAGATGTGTGCATAATCTCTATCTTTTAAAGAGTATAGTTGTTCTTTTTATGGTGGTCGATATGGACATTGGAGTAATTTTCCAAATACCCCCTACCCCCATTGTGCTAACCCACGTGCTAGTTCTCCTTATGATTTTGATAGGTCTTATGATTAAGAAAAATAAGAATGAAGCACTGGAAATAATAGTTTTGAAGCAATACTTTAACTTATCTTGGATCGGGTCACATCAATGGGGGATAATATATATGACATACATCAATCCATGGAGGTATGTAACGAGGAAAGAAAGAGGATAAAAAAGATGGTCATGGAGCTTTATGCTGAAGAATACTTGATGATGTCCTAAATAACTGAACCAAACACGAGATAGGATGCCAAGATTAAGGAAATAGTGCTAGAGTCAATAGAAGAAGTCAAGCAAATTCCATATGAAGACTCTAGCCTATTTTGGGGTGAAGATGGCCAACAGAATGCAACTCTGAAATTAAGGGAAAGGCCTCATTCTATCCACTTTTAAACATTATACTTGGTGGATTTAATAAAAGTCAATCCACCTAAGAAAGTGAAGAATATCGGAGAGAAGGAGAAATTACCTTATATATTTGAGTTTGACCTTAAAAATGGGTATGCTAAAACCCAAATTTTGTAGGCCAAAAAGCTTAAAGACCGATGTCCAAGTAGTAGCCTTCTAATGCTCTCACCATTACCCAATGAGCCCACACGAAAGTTTGAAGCAAAATTGGGTAAATGGTTCAAGTCTTCAAAGTGGCGCGATCGAGCATGCACCACCATGCCATTACCTTTTCCCTAAGAACCTCGGAGATCTATTGACTAAAAGAGGGGCATACATTTTAAATCCTCTAAATGGAGACGTAAATGAGGATTAAAGAGGTGCCGTTCCATGATGTTAAACCAGTCTATTAATAGGAGGCAACCAATCATTTCCATGTTTATGATATTTATTTTTAAATAAGTCACAAAATTTTAATGCTTTGCAGGTGTTTAAGGCAGGTTGGAAGCCAGAAACCAAGGAAAACCAAGTTTGGAAGAGTAGAAGCCATGCAGAAAAATAGGCCAAAATAGAGGAGCAGATGGCTGCAGTTCCCACGATCACAGATTAAGAACTGCATTCGCATTAGCGTGATCGCACCAATCAAGCCGCAATCACACCTTTATGTCCAGCTTTCAGCATGGTTATCAATGCGATTTTAGGGAGTGCTTTAGACCCTTCTTCTACTTTTATGTTATGTAGTGAGTTCACTACAAATCTTTTTAAGTTGGGGTTGTATGGCCCTGCCCTTGTGTGAGTACACATTAGCTTGCAATACTTGAACTTAGTAGACACGAAACATGGAAATTTTGTGAAGTTGATTGTTTTCATTTTTAGATTTTTATTTCTTTCAAAAATAAGGCAGGACGAGCCTTTCTCTATGATATATTAGTGACGTTATTCTTAAGGGAAAAACATCGTGACTGGGTTTTGAGTCGTGGATACAGGGGAAGTCTAAGTACCCATAGAGTCAGAACTACAAATACAAGGAAAATTTAAGTACCTATGGCATTTTGATTTTTGTTCGCACTCATACCATTAGCGAAGTCTGAGTAACCATATGGTTGGTTTTCCCATATGAAGCCTAAATATGACACTAAGGCTTGGGTTATTTCCATGATTAGTAAATTATGCATGGTGCAATGCAAAGCAAATACCCCCTACGTCCAAAATTTTTCAAAAATCAAGGGTATGGATGTGAATGATTTTGTAACAATTATTTTTCTCTTTTTGTGGCTCCAAAATTTTTGACTTGTGAAATTGGTAGATACTCTATTTTTGTCTCTAGCGGGAAGGGAAATTGAGCCTCCTTGGCGGATTTGCAGTCCATGTGTGGTGAGCTTATTTGTTTGAATCTCATGTATACTCATACCATCTAGAACTTGCCCCATTAGTGTCTCAAAGCTAATTTTTATTGTATTTGATTGGAGAAATGATCTTAGGCCATCTTTGTGATTTTTGGAATCCCACTTTAGCCTAAAAAGCCTACCCATGCATAAATGTTATCCTTAGTCACCCACTTTGAGCCTTTAGACCTTTCTTTGGCAAACACATTACAAGTCATGAGCCTTTCAACTTTTATCCCTCTCTTTAATCATACCCTCCTTGAACTTACAATTGTAACTTTAGGCGAAAATCCTAAGTTGGGGTGGTAAAAAATGAAAGAGGTAATGTTAGGCCACAAAGTTGTAAGTAAGTGCCTATGGGCTTAAGCATTAAAAGCAAATGGACAAAAAAAAGAAGGGATCCAATAAAGGATAGAAAATCATGAGTTATGTAAGAAAAACAAATGAAAAAAGTGGATGAACCAAGAAAGCCAAAAGTAGGCACATGCGTAAAGAGAGAAAACAAAAAGAAGTGGCCCTTAGTCAAAAGTTGGATTAAATAGTGTGAAAGTGACGTAGATGTTCAAAGAGGGTGTATTTACTTTGTTCTTAAATAATATCCTACCCTACCCCAAACCTACATTACATGCTCAAAAAGCCATTTGAGATCTCCAACCAAGTGCATTATGGTAGTGGCAAGTGAAAATAAGGGCAAGCCTATGACATGGTACTTGTTAGCATCTAGAGTTGTTGAGATCGGGAGTATTTTACACTTAAATTGCATGTTGCATACTTGATAAATTGGTGTGTGGAATTTTCTTTCTTGTGAGGAGGCATGTGAAAAAGTTGAAGTGGGTTATCTTATCATCTCCCAAAAAATAAGGCAAAAAAGAGTATAATATGGTTGAGGTCAAACATTGAGTCATTTATAAAGTATTAGTGATTGTTGCATTGTTATTTCTTAGAGTCTGTGCATCTTTGAAAATTGCATTTCATGGTGAGGGGCGTCTTTAAATTGACTTTGACCATGTATGAAGAGCCATGTGTAGTAGAAATTAAGTTGATGTCATTAGGATCATTGAGAAATAAAATCTGGGCACACAATTTCATGGTCTCATATTAAATGAAGTGGTGTTGCTTGAGGATAAGAAAAGATTTAGGTAAGAGGTGTTGATGAGTGATGATTTTTTCACTCATCGACATCCGAATAAACGCACAGTACTATGCTCTAAGGGTATGAATGAGACTATTTTGTGATTTAAATTCACTAATTTCCATGTTTTATAGGTACAAAAATTATTGAGATGAAAAGAAGTAAAGCGAGTTGAAAAAGGAGCAAAAAAGGAAGATAAGTGGAAAAATTGAAAAACCATACAGGCTAGGCCTCATGTACCCCGATCTCGGGTTGGCCACCATGGTCATGGTTAGTCAAGAAAGTCAGAAGGCCATGATCATATGAAGAATACAATGATCATGGAGCCGCAATCATGGCTAAGCCAGTGTGTCGCGGTATAGTAGGATTTCTAGCCAAGGAAAAAATTGTCATTCCATACTGTCGATCCCAACTCTCACAAAATGGTCTGAAAACCCTCATTAGAAGAGAATAATCATTCCAAAATCCTACCTCCTATCCTTAGTTGAGGATTTTTTTAATTTCTTGGAGCTTGTAGAAAAACTTGTACTAATCTTGAGATAAGAAGACATTAGAGTGTCTTTTAAGTTAGATTTGGCATCACCCATTGAAGATTTATTGGATTATATAGTGTGGTTTTCCCTCTCTTTATTTTCTTATGGATAACTTTGATGGAAATATTGGTTTATTTGTGTTTATTATCATTATGATTTTCTAGATCTACCTCTTAGAATTATGCTAGAATAAGATACAATTGTGTGTGCATTGTGATATATTTGTGTGGATTCTAGTTGGTTGATGATGGGTTCTACTACTGCTTGGTTAAAATAGTTGGGATTTGTGGGTGAAAGCCAAAATACCTAAATGGGTTTGATGGATGAAATCCCAAGCTCTTGAAAGCTCAAACAATCCTTGAAAGAGGGGTTTGGGCATCATCCTTGAAAGAGGGATGTGGGAACCAAAGCAATAGTAGATAATTTATGGGTATGTCTTGCCAATATTTCACTATCTTAGACATAAGGGTTATTAGGATGTTGACTATACCATGGGTAACATCTTAGAAATAAGGATACTTAATTGAGGTATTGGGTGGCTTTAATTGACGCATTTGTTAGGTACTTGAAAGGGTTAATGAGTGGCATCTTTGAGGTTTTGTTGAAAAATTAGCCCCAGAAACCTTAAACCTAGCCTACCACATTATCAATGATTAGAATTTTCATCGAATTAT
>NC_061115.1:93897677-93991050 GCF_002878395.1 Capsicum annuum
CATATTTTGTAGGCGTTTGAAATTAAAAAAAAGAGTGATATTGAAAACAAAATGAGAGTAATTGAAAATAAAAAATTATGCTTGGATATATATTTAAAAATTTGAATTTTTGAATGAAAAGATATCTGTTGAAAAGCCTTTGAAATTCCAAATTCATCTGACCTTTTTTATTTTCATTTTATTCACAATGATGTATAACCAGACATTATTTTGAAGTTTTATAATACTTTTATGCAAATTGTTAATCCTTTCTTCCCTTTTTTTCTCCTCTAGTACATGTTAAATCAAATTTATATGATTTAGGTATCACATTTGCCGATATTTACATATAACATTTCATGTTTTGTATATTTTTATGCTTTATTTATTCTTTTTTTTTTAGTTCCCTTTTCCTTCCCCTTTTTAATTTATTTTGCGAGTACTATCCATAAATTACAATGAAAATATCGTCTACATTATTTCTATTGAAAAAGTTTGCAGTAATTTATGACATACATTGTAATGACCCTCCAGGTCGTTTGTAAAATTTTCTCATCTTCCTTATCTTAGCGCTCTTCGTAGTTTGTATACATGATTTATGACTTACGGTGGTGAGTAGTATCGATATTCTTGGGTTCAAAAGTAATTTAAGTCATTAATGGATTTATTAAGTTTAGAAAAGTTAAGCCCGATAATAGTCAACCTTTGATCGAGATGGTCTCAGATTAGTGTCGTAGTATTATCAATGGATCCAAAATGTACTTTCTAGTTAATTTACATATTTAATTTATTTTTATGAGGTTTCAAATAAATTTTAAGGATATATTAAAAGTTTTAGGTATTTTAAATAATTAACAAACTCATAAACTACCCTATCACCTATATCACATGACCTACTTTAAAGTTAATTGAAAACTGATAGCTTAACCCCTAGAACACATCAACGGGAGAAACAAAAGAGAATTCTTCGAGGAAGTAAAGTGGTGCAGCGTTCACGTGTCAACCACAATTGAGAATTACAGGTGAGTGTGTCAATGTTCATTGATCCATTCAATGCTAAGATATACGAATGCATCGTTTGACATGAATTGCTATAGCCTGAGTTGTCGTCGTTATTTGGTATATGTGTGACGGGACCAGAATGATGACAAGAATGATTAAGGAATTGTTGGAATAATAAAGTGGCGGTGGAGTTAGGTGAAGTAGCAGTAGTAGTACGAAAGTTCTTAGTTAGTTCTCTATTGTTAAGGTTAGGTTAAGTTAGTGGAAAAAATTATAATTATTATAATGTGGTCAAATTAGTGTGTAGAGATTAGGCATGTATTAGATATCATTCTATAAATCTTGTTTCACAATGGTCCTTCATTAGCTTAACATGACAAAGTATAAAGAATTGGCACTACTACGGAGGGTGAATGTTAATTATCTGTTATGTGAACGACCTACAGAACCACTACGTTGTATGATTGTTTGATGCTTGGGGTTATTTATCTTATAATGAATATTCTTGGCATTACTGTTGAGGAGAATTTTCCTTGGTAACGATAAAAGAAGAAAAGATGTTATGAATGAGAGTTGGGAGGCAGTGACTTTAATCGGGTCATTGGGCAGCCACTGTTTCAATGGTTGACTTTAATTTTAAAGTAAACCCTAATTAAATTAAAATAATCATAATAGTAGGGTTTTGGTTAGATTCGTACTTTTATAGGGATTATATTTTTGAACATATTTTAATCATTTGGAGACCTTACGGAAGGGCAAGACCCTTACAAATGAGCTTGCATTTGGATTCTTCGGTGGAGGTAGGTTACGGTTTAATTGGAGTTTAGACTCAATTTAATTGTGTGTATGCTCCTAAATTGGATACTTGTGGATTGATATTCGGACATTCTTGAAATTGTTGATGTTTGGATTGTTGATTTGTGTATAAATGTTTATTGAAAATTGACTTGATTGAATTGTCTTATGACTTTAAGTGTACTTGTAAACATGGTACATTGTGTGGCATGCTGTGAGGTTGTGTAAATTGATATTGATAAGACTTGATTATATTTATGTTAGATCGGGTACCACGCTGGTATGTTTATATTTATGTTGGATCGGGTACCACATCGGTACGTTTATATTTATGTTAGATCGGGTACCACGATGGTACGTTTATATTTATATTGAATCGGGTACCACACCGGTACGTTTATATTTATGTTGGATCGGGTACCACGCCGGTACGGTACATGAACATAGATTGTTCCCTGCAGGTCAGGACTATTTGGGCAAAAATAAGTCCCATAGCATGTGTGTACATATTTGTGTTATTTCTGTGGTTGTTTACAGTATGGTTGATACTCTTGATGGTTATGTGACTTATTTGTGAGCACTGTTTGACCTGTTGTTGCTGTATTATTAATTCATTGAATATTTGTTGTGTGACGATGCCTGTCTACTTGTTATTTGATTTATGTTGTATATATGCTATTAAATTGAGTTGTCCTATGATACCTACCAGTACATAGTTGTTTGTACTAATACTACCCTGTACTCTTCTTTTGTTGAGTGCAGATAGTGTTCTAGGCTCAGACATGACCTCACCTTCAGAGTTTGATAGCAGATTTTGATCCAAGGGTGAACACTCCGTCTCTAGGCTGCCACGGGTCATCTTATTTGTTCTTATCCATCTTTCGAGCAATGAAGCATTCTTTATTTACTTTATTTTTTTATATCACTTTAGATATGATCTTTGTTAGTAGTTCTTCTACGATGACTTTCGGGTCTTGTGGATTTTTATAAGTAGTTTGTTTGACTTCTGCATTAATAATAATTAGTCTTGGATATTTGTTATTATGTTGAATTTTATAATAATATCATCTAATATTGACTAAGTATTTGGGTAATGGTTTGGTTTAGATGGTTCTCCCATAGGAAGATTAGTGGGGTGCCACTCATGGCCATTTGGGTCGTGACATACATGAATATAAATTGAGAAATCAAAGGATCAAATATATCAAAGAGAGGGGGAATGAATGCGCTCAAATTTTAGAAGGGAGATTAATCAAAATGTGAAGATTTTATCGAATAATATAAAAGAAACAAAAAAATTGTTATTGTAGACACGTGATTTTTGATCCTCCCTGAACCTGTCACAATATTGTAACCTTAAATAATTTTTTATATATAATAGTAAAGAAGAATATAGAAAAGGTGATGTGACACCTCTCTAACGCCACCATTGATATTTATTTTTTTCCTCATTTTTCTTTATTTTTAATTAAAGAATTAACCATGTTCTATCATGTTTATTAAGTTTCATTAAATTTTTGACAATCATATTAATTTATTGTGTATAAGTTATTATATTAATTTATTAAGTATTGTATATATTAATGATGAAGAACTGAAGAGTCACTCCAACCCGTGCCTTCTTATTTCTTAATTTCTTCCAATTACTCTTCTTTTAAGTTTCCACTTTATTTTTTGTTAATATATATTAATTATATACTAGAGTTGGGAAAACTGAATGATGTGGAACTTCATTGAAGTTTTTCTTTTCTTTTCCTTTTCCTTTTTATTGTCTTCTACTAATTACAAATTATAAAATGATGATATCTTCTTAGAGCCGCGCAAAGCGCAGATAGTTTTACTAGTAGTATATCTATATCTATATCTATATCTATATCTATATCTATATCTATATCTATATCTATTTCTATATCTATATTTATATCGATAATTTATATCTATATCTATATTTATATCTATATCTATATCTATAATCTATAATCTATATCTATCTATAGCATATTAAAAGTGTGAAGGGGCTTAAATGTTGTTTGAACTTTTTATCCTTTATTAAAATTCTTCGTTTTAGACAAAATCGTCTTTTCACCTTATTCCTATTATTTTAGTGATATTAAAGATTGACTATATTAAAAGAAAAAAAAAACTTTCCTTACAAAAATAGGATGCCTTTTCCACCATCTAAAAAAATTAATCATTCCTAATTAGAAGAGGACAGTCCCCCCGCCCCTAAAAAAAAAAAATAAAATTAAAATCGTAAAATAGACTTTAACGTAATATTGACAATATTACAAAAATAAAAAAGAAATTTCCTTATAAAAATAGGATGTCTTTTCCACCTTCTAAAAAAACTAACCATTCCTAAATAAAATCGGACAATGCAAAAATCAACAAACAATAATTTTTATCCCATGTTAAATAGGCTTTAATGTACCTTTTACCAACTTCTATTATATAAAAGCCATGCTAATTTCGTTTTTTACGTTCTCACAAAACTATTCTTTCTTGACAATTTCTACGCATATAGAGAAAATCACAAAAGCTTGAGCAATAATGTAACATGAGAGAGAGACCCTTCTAAGGATATGATATTTGCTTTAATAAGCGTTGCTGCAATATAGAAGTCATATGTATTGCGAAAATAATTCACCATTATAATCTTCTATTTCTACAAGTTCAATTTAAAGCTATTGTAAAGCCCAATTCATAGTCTATGTGAGAAAGAGCCTGACTATATTTGAAGTGGTGGAAAAAATATTTGATTATTTGATCAAGAAGAGGGATTAAGTGATATGAAGTTTGCAAGACAAATTTAATAATTTTATGATGGATCCAAGTCAAGTTGCGCAATTTTGAATTAACAAGCACTACTTATCGACTTACTAAACACATTAAGGCACTTTAAGGGGTTGTTAATCAACCTACCTTATTTGTACCTTCGATATCTATAAATACTATATAAATTATTAAATAAATCCTCCATCTTTATATGTTCAAAAGATATTGAATTTCATTATTATTTTATGTTTATTATTCAAACAAATGAAATATTTGCTTTAATGTTTTAACTTATTAACATGTTTAAAAAAACAAATAACTCCCCCAGCTTAGAATGAAGTATTTTTGGCAATAGTAATGAAGAGTGGGAATTTTATTTGCGTATTTGAGAATGAAAGAGAACCAAAGCAATTATCAGAAAAAAAGAAGAAAGTAAACCAAAATCCTTTTAAAATATACTTGTATAGATATTCGTGTGATATGCGGATAATATTAAAATATTTTTTCTAATTATTCATATTGGAATGTCTTGTTCGAAAATGTTAAGTCATATTACCTTTTAAAAAAAATCAACTATCATATTATTTCTCAATGAAATGCTATAAAAAAAATACACCCCTACCCCTATCCCAACCTCCATGTCCATATCCATCCCCAACACCCCACCCCATCCTCAATTTTTCAATAAAAGTAAAAAAATTCTACCCCCCCCCCCCCCCCCCCTCAAAATCAATCCCCCTATGTCTAACCAAATCTATTAAAAGAAAAATCATTAGTTGTAAGAAAAAAAATCATATTTTATATTTTTCTTTATTATATTATTCATAATTTAAACCTACAACGCCCCCCTCCCCCCAAATCTCGGCGTATATTTTAAAATGATTTTTTTGTATTATACGTATAAATAATTGAGTTTTCTTATCTGTTATCTCAAAATATAGAAATTAGAATAAATAAATTTTATTATGCATAATAAAATACATGAAATAAAGATTAGAAGAGGACTACAAAATAATCTATTTCTTAAGAATTTGTCTCCGTTTAAAATTAGTTACACTTTCACATCTATCAAAATATAATTTAATCTCCTGTTTGATTTTAGTTTTAATTTTTACTCAAATTCAGAAAAAATTGTTAACTTTTTTCTAAGAATTAAAAGGAATCCATAATGTATGTAACATTTTTTGAATATTTATGTTAAACAAAAAAGTAAAATCATAAATTCATGAAAATATAAGAGTTTACTCATCATAGTTAAAAAAACACTTTCAGAAATTTAATTTATTTCTTAACTTCTATTCATTGCTTTTTTCATTGTTTAGATTTATCTAATATAGTTTATTTTAAATTATAATTTCATATTAATATAAAATATAAACAAAGATACTGACTATTTATTTAAATTATGCTTCTGTATTATTGAAAAATTTAAATAAGGATTGGTTAAGTATTATTTACTTACATTTTTTTATAATTAATAATTTTTGTACAATCTAAAATTAAAATTGATTATCTTTTTTTTTTATGCATAACATGAAGGAAAAATGCTCTGTTTCCACCCTGAACTATACATGAAATTACTGAGACACACCCGAACTTTAGGAGGGTCCTATTAATTACCCCCTGGACTAATTAAAATCGTATTTTTCGCAACCTTAGTGCCTATGTGGCATATACGTGGACCTTCGGTGTATTGATTCACTGATGTGCCACGTAGGCACTAAGGTTATCAAAAATACAATTTTAATTAGTCCAGGGGTAATAAGACCCTCCTAAAATTTGGGTGTGTCTAAGCAAATTCGTGTATAGTTCAGGGTGGAAACTGAGCATTTTCTTTAACAAGAATGATAAAATGAAATACAGATTAGAAGAAGACTCCAATATAGTCTAATCTGTTAGAAATGATTATGGTTTAAAATTCAAGTTAAATATTTTCACCTTTACCAAATACAATTTTATCTCATTTATTAATTTTTTTTATTCAATTTCAAAAGAATTATTGACTTTATCGCAAGAGTTATAAGGAATTCAACAACGTAAGAAAAATTCTTGAATATGAATTTAAAGGACAAAAGTAAAATAAAAAATTCATTCTATATATATAAAAAAGACAACTGTATAATCTGCATATATCATGTCTAATTATACTCTAAGATATTATATTAAAAAATTTTCCTTTTTAGACAATTGTATACTCTTATGTTTGTTGAAATGCTATGTCATAGCATTCCTTAGTTATTTGTTTTAACCTTATTAATTCTTCTATATTATTTTTAAGGTATACTATACGTTCCATATTTCTAGTTTTTATGTAGTCAACTAGATTCTTTTTCATAAGTATTTCTATTAATCTTATTTGGTCCATATCTTTTCTCCAATATTCTAAGTATTCATAGTTTATCATTTTATCCTATAGTAGTTGTAATTTTACAAATTTTTGTGTAATAACTTATTCTAATCGTACTATATTTGATATGTAATTCTATGATATCTATGTGATCCATTAACATTTGTTGTTTATGTATAGTATTATATAAACTATCATTTGTATCTCCTTTTTCTAAGGTTAATTTTATTCTAAGTAATCGTTCTTCTAATTGTCTTTTTTCTCTTTTAAGCTGATTCCTGTAATTAATTTCTTCATATACCAACTTTATTTTTCTCTAACTCTTTTAACATATTCTAACATTTTTAATCTGTATAATATCCATCTGAATAATAATTATCTAGGTATGAATAGTAGCTATCGTCGTCATTTAAGTGTATTTGTTCTAATTCATCTTCTATCCAATTTTCATCTTCAATATCAAATACCTTTTCCCATATAATTTTCTTTATATCTATCTCTATATCCTTAAGTACTTATAAAACAAGTATCTTAAATTCATCTATCATTTCAGTATGTAAGAAAATATTCATTTTTCATATGATGCTATTTTTCGTAGGGGGTGCGGATAGTGCGGATAACTGATGTTTGTTGAAATGCTATGTCATAGCATTCCTTAGTTATTTGTTTTATCCTTATTAATTCTTTTATATTATTTTTAAGGTATACTATATGTTCCATATTTCTAGTTTTTATGTAGTCAAGTAGATTCTTTTTCATAAGTATTTTTATTAATCTTATTTGGTCCATATCTTTTTTCCAATATTCTAAGTATTCGTAGTTTAACATTTTATCCTATAGTAGTTGTAATTTTTATAAATTTATGTGTAATAACCTATTCTAATCGTACTATATTTGATATGTAATTCTATGTTATATATGTGATCCTTTAACATTTGCTGTTTATGTATAGTATTATATAAACTATCATTTGTATCTCCTTTTTCTAAGGTTGATTTTATTCTAAGTAATCGTTCTTCTAATTGTCTTTTTTCTCTTTTAAGTTGATTCCTGTAATTAATTTCTTCATATAGCCAACTTTGTTTTTCTCTAACTCTTTTAATATATTCTAACATTTTTAATCTGTATAATATCCATCTGAATAATAATTATCTAGGTTTGAATAGTAGCTATCGTCGTTATTTAAGTGTATTCGTTCTAAATTATCTTCTATCCAATTTTCATCTTCAATATCAAATACCTTTTCCCATATAACTTTCTTTATATCTATCTCTATATCATCAAGTACTTATAAAGCAAGTATCTTAAATTCATCTATCATTTCAGTATGTAAGTAAATATTCATTTTTCATATGATGCTATTTTTCAAAATATTCCCTCCAATCATATACATAACAAAATATGATCATCTTAGATCACTATATACTAGATTATTCTTAAATAACATGTTCTTCGGTCACTATTAGCATGGTAATTTGGATACTTTTTCCCTAAATAGCACCTCTACTCTGGTTACTCCCCCATCACGGCTTCTTTGCCTCACCGGTTTCACCTTTAGGATGGCATAGTTCTTGAGAATTTTTTTCCTTTTCCACTTTGCTAATAAACTTCTTAACATGCTATTCTTCGAATAATTCTACTATAAAGTAACTAATATTAGCTTATTTTATTATATCATGATTGTCAAGAATTTATGAATTTAGCTATTCATAATTATAAATAAAAATACCTGTTCTGGTAGATTTGATAAATCTGTGCTTTGCTCATCCATAGCTTAGCGTAAAACTGAATATCTTTATTGATTATATGAGAGAATATTTTTTGTGTACAAGAAGGCTTGCTTTCCGTGTAGAAAGTCTTGCCTTAACTTAGCAAATGCTTCTGCTATTTATAACTTAAAAAGAGAAAACACGTATACTATTCTATACTATTCCTACTTTACATTTTTCATCTTTACAAATGTTATCCTACAAAAACAAGACTAATAATGACTTTTTGGCCAAAAAAGTAAAAAAGGCTAGTATAGCTTACATAATAAGTCAAAAAGGATAGTAAAGGCTAATAAATGCTTACATAATTTACGTATCACTTTATATTTCACATGCCAAAAAGTTATCTTATTCTTCATATGTCATTTTCATACTTTAATGCTTTGTTTCCGTGCTTTTATTATTTCTTCATCGATTCGTGCAGCTTTATATCTTTTGTCGTTTATCTCCCAGCTGACCTCTTTTGTTCTTATCTTCTTTCATTCTAGCTGAACTTCTGGAATCACATTATTTTCTCCATTAAATTTCAAACAGAGATGGTCTGGATATTTATGTCCTATTATTTTACAGTATCTGATCAATAATTCATCTGAAATAAATTTTTTCTTAATTCCTCTAGTAGTTGGTCATTTTTATAGATTGAGCAACGTCATAATCCATTGTCTAACTTTTTCTATATCTTCTTGTCTTAATTCTCTTGAATTTGAATAAATCATTAGCAGATCTCTTGAATAATAACTTCATTTTGGATTTCCATTTAGGTAGTTATTTGCTAATTCTTGAATAATTGTGGATATTCCAATAATTCTTTTATTTGCATAAAAATTTGTTATATCTATTTTGGGTATTTCAACTTGTTGTTCTATATCTTAGGGTATGATCATATCTCGGGTCATTCCTATCTTCACAACTTGTATAACTGGCTTAATTTCAGCATACAATATTTCTGCTGGTGTCGTATAGAACTTTACAAAAAATAAATTACCTTTGATTATCTTTTTGTAAGTGGTAATTTCTTTATATATCTCTGGTATAGCTGCTAACTCACTTCCGTCTTGGGTATATACTGTGTTGAGTAATCCATAACTAAAATATGTTTTAACTAGATTTGAGTTAGTTTTTGGTAGTGCAGTTAACTTATTATATCCTTGTAGTTTTTGGGTTATGTAATCTGTATTTGCTTATTGGATATTTATTGCTCTAGGTCTAATGTTTAAATGTGTTTATATTTTGTGGATATTTTCAATATATGATCTGGTTATGTGATTATAGGCTTTCTTTTCTTGGTTTAGTCTTTCTAGATATGTGGTAGTTTGTAGGGGTATGAACAAAGGGTCTTTTGGTGTTTTTGATATAAATGGCTTGTCAAATATTTTGTTCAAGTTCATATTTGGGTTCCTTCTAATTCCTTTGCTTGTACCTGCAAAAGTAGATCGATAAACGTTATGGTTTTTTTGGAGTGTCCCAATGTCTCCTTCTATCTCTGGAATTTTATTGTGTTCCGATCGATATTTCTCTGCACACTACTGAGTTATTTGAGTCATAGCTTCAGACTTCAATTTAACTTCATTAGTCTTTAGCTTTTCTATCTCATTTCCCATACTATCCACTTTTAGTGAAAGCATAGTTAGGGTTTTGAGTATCTTTTCTAGAGTATCGTCTTCTGTAATATCAGTTTGGATAGCTTTGTCTTGACATGTAATCTGTAATAACATTCTTGTTAGTCTTGATTACTTCAATTGTAAATGTAAAATTTAATATATTCAATACTAATCTCCAGATTTTCTTAGTTGTAACTGAATTTTGTATTTTTCTTGTTAACCACCATCGTACCTGTGTGTTATCTGTTCGTACAATGAACTTGTTATATACAATATATGGCTCAAATGCTAATAAACATTTATATAATGAGCATAATTCTTTGCTATTTATTTTCCATTTTATTTCCGTTTCATTAAACGTTCCTAAGTAGTATCGACAATGATGTTCTAGTTTTTCTTCTTCATATCTATATTTAAGTATTCCTCCATAACTATATTCACTTGCATCTGCTTCTACTATATATGTAAACTTTTTATTTTCTTCTGGAAATTGTAATTTTGGTAATTCTTTACAAAGTATTTTATTTTCTGCACTTGTTTTTTATCTTCTTCGTTGTAATTATACTATAAATCCATTCTTAGTTTTTTCTGTAATGGCTTTAGGTTTTCTGCTTATTTTGGTATATATTCTCTTACTTGGTTTACTAATCCTAAAAAAGATTGTAATTTTTTTTTGTATCTAATTCTTCTTTTGAATTTATTATTTTTTGTACTATATGTTGTTGCATTTTTACTCCACTTTTATCTATTTGAATTCCCAAAAATTCTACCTTATTTTTCATTATTTCTGCTTTCTTTCCACTTAGACTTATTCCTGAATTTTCTATTATACCTGCATATTGTTCTAGTAATTTTAAATGTTCCTCTTTAGTTTTTGTATATAGTAGTATATCATCTATGTATACTATACAATTAGGTGATTGTTTGAAATAACTATCCATAAAACGTTGGTATCTACCTGGTGCATTTTTATATCCAAATGGTAACACATTTCATTCATAAAATCCTTGTGACACTGTAAATGCAGTTAATTTTTTAGATTCTTCTTTTAGCTTTAAATGGTAAAATCCTGATTTACAATCGAACTTACAAAAATAATTATATTCTTGTATCTGTCTTATTTTTAATAGCTTATTTGGTATTGGATAATTATATGTTATAGTTTTTGCATTTAGGTTTCTATAATCAATAACCATTCTACTTTTTCCTCTTTTTTGTTCACTGTGTTTATTTACTATAAACACTGGGCTATTGTGTTTGCTATTACTTTTTTGTATGTATTGTTTTTCTAATAATTCATCTATATACATTTTTAATTATTTTAAATCATCAAAGTTATATGTTAATGGTTTTTGGGTTATTATACTATTTTTATCTATTAGCTCAATTTTTTCAATAGTTTTATGTTTTTTCCATCCTTTTAATGGATCTTCACTATATAGTTGTCTTAATTTTTTCTTTATTATTTCTTCCTTATCTATTGAAAATATAGTTATTTCTTCTTTATTTATTAAAAATATAACTAGTTCTATTGTGTATTCAGTATTTTTTATATTTATAATTTTTGTGTGATTTTTTTCATTTCCTTTTATCCAATCAGTTTTGTTTCTTATTTTATTAATAACTCTTTTTGCTCTTACCTTTTGTTTACATGGTGTTGTAAACCATCAGTGTGTTTTAGTTATTATATGTGGGTATAGTTTATCTAAAAATGGCATTCCTAAAAGCATATCTTTTGATGTTAGTTCATAATTATAGATCTCTTCTATTGTTAATATCTTATTCCATACTTGTAT
This sequence comes from Capsicum annuum, assembly GCF_002878395.1. NCBI lineage: Eukaryota > Viridiplantae > Streptophyta > Magnoliopsida > Solanales > Solanaceae > Capsicum > Capsicum annuum. The sequence goes on from NC_061115.1 coordinate 93,909,742, forward strand.
TTTTATATTTCTAGCTTTATAGGTAATTAAGCTTCCTTCATTATTAAATCCTTTGACTACAGTTGGTATTTTTAGCTTATCCCATTTGTCTTCTGGTAAACAATTATATTTACATAAGTTGGCTTCTGCTCCTGTATCTATCATAGGTGTATAATATCCATTATAATATCCTTCTACTATTATTTTCATAAGTACATATATTTTAATGTTAAAGCTCTCTTTATTAATAATTTTTTCTTATTGTAGGTTATGGTTAATTGTGTGTGTTCTATATTGTAGGGTTTTACTTGTTCTAACCATTTCATCCCTAATATTATATCTGCTTTATGCATATCTTCTATTATTTCAAATTATATTTTTATTTTTCTAATTCCTATTATTATTTCTTTTTCAGTTGTATCTTTAATAATTATTAAACTTCTTGGTAGGTCTGGGCATATATTACTATTAGATTTTATTTCTTTATTTTTCACTAGGTATTTTTTTTATATGGTTTTCTTCTTGTCCTGTATTTAGGAGTATTAAATATTTTTTTCATTTATTGTTCCCATTATATACTATTGAGTTAAATTAACTGTTGAAATTATTTCATATTTTATTCTTTTCGATGATCCTCATGATTCTGATTTTTCAAAAGCTATTCTTTTTGTTGTACTTATTCTATCATTTATTATTTCTAAATTTTCTTCTATATGTATGTCTTTGTAACTATAATCATTGTTATCAATTATTTTTACAAATTATTCAAAAGGACTTTCTATTTGTATTTTATTAATTTTATTTTTTTTCCGTTATTTTATGTTTTGTTATTAATACATATAGATTTTTACATCTTGCTGTAAATATTTTACTTCCTGGGGTTAGTTCTATTCCTGATATTTTTCAATATATGTAACGCCCTGATTTGTTGTACCGGAATGCTACACGGTGCTCATGACCCCGAAGGACCACAAGCTAACCCATGACAGATATCTGTACTTGTACACTACATAATATGACATTAAAATGCGGAAACATACACCGAGAGGCCGTAAGGTTCAATACTGAACATAACTGAATAATAACAATAACGTCTGACATAGAGTGGTATCTTGATACCAAAACAAAACTAAATTCTGAAGTCTGAAAAATGTGAAGAATACTGTAGTTGTCTGAAAGCCTTTAACTGTTTGACTAAGGAGTTGATGGGACATGTCCCCAATAAACTCCGTCAACTAATAACTGAACTAATAGGATAAAATAAGATCACGTCCTCGGAGAATGAGGACTCACTGCTAAAACTCTGAACCCTGGAATGCTACTGCTGTTGCTGATCTGGGAGTCGTGTCTCTGAACCTATGGTGTAACAAAAAAAGAAAACACCATAGCACATATGCGTCAGTACAAAAGAATGTATTGAGTATACGTGTGAGGTAGGCTAAATACATGGGGCTTACATGCATGAATGATAATAATTGAATGACTAATATGAACGTGAGAGTGCACATATGAATACATAGTAACTGAGATCGTGAGAACATGATAACTGAATCTATACATTGATGACATGAATTTACTGATATTTAGCATAACTGATACTGGAGTTCCGATAACTGAAATAAATGATAACATGAGTGACTGCGTCTGACAGTCCTAAATCTAATGGAACTTTCCTAAATCTAATAGAACTATCTGAGTTCCATACTGGGTCTAAGTTGATTGTATCTGACAGTCCTGAAATCTGAAGAACTATTTAAGTTCTTTTACTGAGACTGATACTGAAACTGTGAGAATAGTTATTTAACCGACATGCCCCAAATACGCTGGAACAGTTGAGCTTGGTTCTAATCTGTGCCCTGATTGGAAGGGTGCCAATACCACGCCACTGGTAAGGACAACTGTGGGTACCCTCATCTGACAGTGTCCCCAAAAGAGAATGGTGGGACCCTCATCTGATAGTGCTTATCCACCTCATCAACCCTCATCTGATAGTGTTGATGTCTCAACCTATGATGGCTACATAGTTTTGAAACACGAGGATGACTACTAAGAATCACACCCTCATCTGACAGTGCGTGTTCCCACCCTTGGGTTCACTCGGTGCTAATTTCTACTCCCATCTGAAGAGACTGAACATGATTGACTGACTGTACATGGATTGAATTTATTGAATTCCATTAACTGACGAAATATTATTGATATCAGATAACTAACTGAGTTCATGAGATTACTGATCTTATTGAGTACTGAGTTCATGAGATTTTTGAGATTTCCTGAGTTACATGACTGACTAACTTCTATGGAACATGACTTGGCTGAGAGTATCGTGAAAACATGACATGGCTCTAGGCACACAACTATATTTTTTGGGTACAAGTACCCCCAGGACTCGATAGAAGAAAACTGACAAGGCATGACATTCTTGAATATATGACCAACACCAACAATCCATAATACTTCTTGATCATAGAAATAGATTTTATAATTCATAATACCATAAATAAGGGATTTCATGCTTCACATGGTTATCATAATATTGATCATGGAAGGGAATGCATATAACATGTACATACTTGCATGATTTCAATAGCATGAACATTGCATAACACAACAGTCAATATACAACAAGAGCATGGAAATTGTGTTGCATCATAAGGGTTAGCATGGACTTGTCATTTAGATACTATTGTGTCATAAGGAATATGATTCTATCATTCTAGGTATTTTATCAAACATCTTACATGCACACTTTATACCATAGGTGAAATCATCAATTTAAGAATCTAAAACTACCCAAACTCATAGGTTTTTAATCAACAAACTCACATACTTCATGGAAAGTCATCAAGACACCATCTTGAAACATAAATAACAACTATCAACATGAACATGATAAAGAAACAACAAGCAAATCACAATAGATTATTTAAAACATGATTCTTGGACTCCACAAATGAAAGGGATCCACAGATGAATACTATGCATACCTTAGTTCGTGATTTTGTGAAGATTGACGGAGAGATTATTGAAATTCGATGATGAATTCTCTTGGAATTGAACCTTCTATAAAAACCCTAAAGCTTGTTCTTGAGAGTTTTTGAGAGTAATGGAGTATAAGTTGCTGCATTATAGCCAAATCTCGTGTTATACGGCTTATATAGGGTGGGAAAATTGACTCTTTTAACCCTGGACGCGTTTTGTAATTTCAGTAAAATTTAACCGAACTGGGCCCCCGGTACAATACGGCATTATTGCGCTGTGTCACTGGAAATTTGACAATTGGTAAACTAAGGGATGGCGTGACACGGAGCCATGGCGTTTCCCCTTCCTTCGTGACCTGGATCTTTGGTGCGACGCGGGGGAAATCGCGCTGAGACACTAAAAAAAGGAAAATTCTGAATTTGAGTGCTGACGCGATGCGCCATAATCATGGACACCTACTGGAAATTGCCAAATGCCATTTCCTCTTATGGCGTGGCGCGTCACTAACTAATATGGTACTGTTTTAAGATAAAAACTTAAAATAGTCATAACTTCTTACCCGATTATCAGATTTAAGCGAATCATATATCGATGGAAATCTTATTGAGTTTTCCACATGACAAAGTAAAAATCTTGATTATTCCTCATGGAATAATTATCCTTTACTTTAGAAGATAATACTAGGCATTTTTGGGATGAAATTAGCTAGAAATCTTCGGGGTATTACAATATCTCCCCCTTGAGAATATTCGTCCTCGAATGAGACTGACTGAGAGGGGAAACAATAAGCTGAACATGAATAACTAGAACATGATCTCATGACTGGCAAGCTGAACATAACATACTGAACATGCATAACTGATGCATGTGTTATAATTCATGAATGCATGACTGAATGTTTCGAGGAACTAAGTTTCTCACAATAAGAATGCATTTCTAATGCATAATTATATAACTGAGATGATACACGAATGCATGACTGAATATACAATGGTACTTGATACCAAGTTTATACTGGGAACATGAACATAAAACTGAATACCAAGTTCATGATGAACACTGATCATGAAATTGATCATGAAACTGAATAAGCTTAAGGAGAACTGTTACCTTGAGCTTGATCTGAGTTGGCATAGAAGAGGTGAGGATACTTGGTACGCATGTATGCTTCTGCTTCCCAAGTTTCTCCCTCAACGGTCTGATTTCACCAAAGAACTTTAACTAGATCTTTGTTCCTCAATCTACGACTCTGATAGTCTTAAGATTTTGACTGGAATCTCTTCATAAGAGTGATTGTTCGAAACATCAATGCTCTGAATAGGGACTACGACCGGTGGGTCACCTATAAACTTCTTGAGCAAAGAGACATAGAAGACTGGATGAACTGAGGCTAGATCTGAAGGCAATTCAAGTTCATAATCTACCTTGCCGAAACGACTGAGAATCTTGAAGGGACCGATATATCGGGGACTGAGCTTTTCCTTCTTGTCGAATCTCTTCACTCCCTTTATGGAAGAGATATTTAGATATACATGATCACCAACCTCAAACTCGAGGTCTTTTCTACGAACATCTGCATAAGACTTCTGTCATCTCTAAGCAGCCCGGAGTCTTTCTCTAATTAACTGAACTTTTTCTAAGACGTCAAATACTAAGTCAAGATCTATGACTGAGGCCTCACTAACTTCAAACCAACCAATTGGAGATCTACATCTCCTACCATAGAGAGCTTCGAATGGAGCTATCTGAATACTGGAATGATAGCTGTTGTTTTATGCAAACTCAATCAATGACAAGTGATTATCCCAACTTTCCTTGAAATCAATTGCACACGCCCTTAGCATATATTCTAAAGTCTGAATGCTTGACCATCTGTCTAGGATAGAAGGCTGTACTGAGATGAACTTGAGTATCGACACCCTTTTAGAACACTTTCTAGAAATGAGAGGTGAACTGGGTACCTCTGTCTGAGATAATGGACAACGGAACACCGTGTAATCTGGCCAACTCCTTGATATAGAGTTTGGCATAATCCTCGACTGAATAAGAGGTATGAACTGGAAGGAAATGAGCTGACTTGGTTATTCGGTATACTATGACCCAAACTAAATCATGCTGATGACGAGTTTGAGAAAAACCCGTCACGAAGTCCATGTTCACTTCTTCCTACTTCCAAGTAGGAATGGTGAACTCCTGCATGGAACCACTAGGCTTTTGATGCTCTATCTTAGCTTGCTGATATATAGAGAACTTAGCCATAAACTCTACAATATCTCTCTTCATCCCACTCTACCAATAGATCTTCCATAAGTCACAGTATATCTTAGTGGCCCTTGGATAAATAGAGTATTGCGCACCATGTGCTTCTGCAAGAATTCGTTGCCTCAGTCATCTACACCTGGAACACACAGACGACTCTGACAACGAATAGCACCATCTCCCTCTTGGGAGAAAACCTCTACTTTCTGATTCTAAACTGACTTATTTAGATTGACAAGGCTAGGATCCTTGTCTTGCTTTTCTTTTACCTCAGAAACTAGAGATAATTCTGAACTACTCTGAACACATACACCGTCCTCTGAAGAATCGACTAAGCAAATGCCTAGTCTGGCAAGCTGATGAACTTACTGAACTAACTCCTTCTTACTGTTCTCAACATGAGAAAAACTACCCATGGATAGTTTACTGAGAGCATCAGCCACTATATTGGCCTTGCCCGGATGATAAAGGATGCTCATATCATAATCTTTCAAGAGCTCTAACCACCATCTTTGATAAAGATTGAGATATTTCTGAGAAAAAAAATACTGAAGACTCTTATGATCTGTGAAGACATCTACATGAACTCCACAGAGATACTGCCTCTAAATCTTCAAGGCAAATACTAAAGTTGTTAACTCAAGATCATGGGTAGGATAAATCTTCTCATGGGGCTTTAACTGTCTAGAGGCGTAGGCTATGAACTTACCATGCTGCATGAGGACACAACCCAAACCTATTCTAGATGCATCACAATACACCACGAACCCATCTGAACCATCTGGAAGAGCTAAGACTGGGGCTGAGGTTAGTCAAGTCTTCAACTTCTAAAAATTTTTCTCGCAAGGGTCTGACCACTGAAACTTGACTTTCTACTGAGTCAATCTGGACATAGGGGATGCAATAGATGAAAATTCTTTAACAAACCATCTGTAATATCCAGCCAAGCCTAAGAAAATCCTGATATCTGATGGGGAGACAGGGCGAGGCCAGTTTCTTACTGCTTCGATTTTCTAAGGATCTACTCTAATGCCATCACTGGAAATGATATGACCAAGGAACGCTACTGACCTTAGACAAAATTCACACTTACTGAATTTGGCGAATAGCTGATGATCTCTGAGATTCTGAAGTATTGCTCTGAGATGGTCTGCATGATCGCGCTCTATGTGGGAATAGACCAGATTATTATCTATAAAGACTATGACGAACATGTACAAGTACTGCTTGAACACACAGTTCATCAAGTCCATGAAACTTGCTGGGGCATTGGTAAGACCAAAGTACATGACTAGGAATTCAAAGTTACCATACCGAGTATGGAAAATTGTCTTCGAAATGTCACATTCTCTAACTCTGAGCTGATGGTAGCCTGATCTGAGGTCTATCTTAGAGAAATAATTGGCACCCTGAAGTTGGTCAAATAAGTCATCGATTCTAGGAAGAGGATACTTGTTCTTGATCATAACTTTATTGAGTTGACGGTAATCAATGCACATTTTGAGGGAACCATCTTTCTTTCGCACGAATAAGATATGTAAAATGCTGGGTCTGATGAATCTCTTATCTAATAGATCCTTCAACTGTTATTTCGATTTTTTGAGTTTTGCTGGTGCCATTTTGTATGGAAAAATAGAGAGAGGCTGAGTATCTAAAAGAAAATTAATGTCGAAGTCTATTTCTCTTTTGAGAGAAATTCTGGGAAGATCTTTGGGAAAGACATCTAAATATTCATTCACTACTGGGACTGATTCAAAGCTGGGAGTTTTGGAACTAGTTTTCTTAACTCAAACAAAATGATAGACACATCCTTTAGATATCATTTTTCTTACCTGAAGGTAGGAAATAAGCTGACCCCTGAAAGTGGATACACTACCCTTCCACTCAAGGACGGGTTTATTCAAAAACTAAAATTGAACTATTTTGTTTTTGTAGTCGACTATGGCATACCAGGAATATAGCCTATCCATGCTGAGAATGACATCAAAATTAGTTATCTCTAACTCGACTAAATCTGCTGACGTGACTTTTTGAAATATCATAATCAAAAAATTCCTATATACCCACCGAGCTATGATGGTTTTACCCACTGGGGTAGAGACTGAAAAGGGCTCTGCTAGAATTTTAGGACTGACTCCAAAATCGCCTACTATATAAGGAGTAACAAAAGACAAGGATTCACTTGGATCTAGCAAAGCATAAATATGAACATGAAAGATCTGTAACATACTAGTAATAACATCAGGAGAATTTTCCTGATCCCGTCGGGCCTGAAGAGCATAGAGATAATTTGGATGTTGCCCACTAGTAGCATTGAAAGTGGCACCCTGCTGGTTTGGGCGACCGAACTGAGTTGCGAAATGGTTCTGCTGACCCTGATAATCCGACTGGAGACAATCTCTGACTCTGTGGCCTGGCTTACCATAATCGAAATAGACATCGCTACTAGCTCTGCAAGCAACCTTGTGGTTCTTACCATAAGTTTGACATAGGGGATTAGTTCGGGTATTGCTGATACTGCCCTGAAATTTAGAGCCTGGTGCTCTATCTTTGTTACCCTCTCTGAACTTAGGAACTGGAGCACTGGCTGTAGAAGGAGCTGGAATTGATGACTTAGGATGAATCTGGGAATGATTTTCTCCTTCTAATTTAGGCTGTTTAAAATTGAAGCTACCTATCCTAGCTTTATTATTCTGCTTTTCCTGCTGCTTAATTTTTTGCTCCTCTATATGCTGAGCGTGAGTCATGAGTCGAACTAAAGTTATGTCACTATTTAGCATGGTGGATCTGCACTCGTTAACCATGCTATCATTTACCCCTGAAGCAAACTTGCTTATCTTAGCTCTGTTATCTGCAACCACTTGAGGGGCATATCTGGATAATTGAGTAAACCTGAGATAATACTCTTTCACCGTCATATTGCCCTGCCTGAGGTTGATGAACTCTAGAACCTTCGACTCCTTCAGTTCCTGGGGAAAGAATCTGTCTAAGAAAGCTGTGACAAACTCCTCCTACTCTATAGGACCTGCATCATCTACCCTTTTGGACTTCCACTGCTTGTACCAAGTATGAGCCATATCTTGTAACTGGTATGCGGCTAACTCAGCACTCTCAACAGTAGTCACCCTCATAATATCTATCATATTTTGGACCTGATCAATAAATTTCTGAGGGTCTTCATCTACCTTAGACGCGAGGAACGTTAGAGGATTCATTCGAGTGAATTCCTAAATCCTAGCTGCGGCTGAGTTGGCCACTGGGTTGGCCGAAATAACTGCTGGCCGCTCATTATGGGCAGCTACTGATTGAGAAAGAGTGGTAAATATGGTTCTGAATTCTGCATGAGAAATATGATCGCCTAAAGGTTCTTCAAACTGAGGGGCTGACTGATTTCTTCTCTTTGAAGGTATGTTCTAAAATCAAGAGGAGAATGGATTAGACTAAAAGATTGACTTATGATTATGCTTACAGGCACGACATGAATATTGAAAGAAGGAAAACTGTTCTAAACATCTCATAGCCTCTTGCACATAAATGTGGTGCGCAACACACCCATGCACAAGACTCTACTAGATACGGTTTTCATACTTTCTAGGACTCTATTAAACCTTAGGCTCTGATACCAAGTTTGTAACGCCCCAATTTGCTGAAATAGAATGCTATACGATGCTCATGATCTTGAAGGATCATGAGCTAACCCATGACTGATATCTGTACCTGTACACTACATAATATGACATGAAAATATGGAAACATGCACTGAAAGGTCGTAAGGTTCAATACTGAACATAATTGAATAATAAAAATAACGTCTGACATAGAGTAGTATCTTGATACCAATACAAAACTGAAATACTGAAGTCTAAAAAACGTGAAGAATACTGTAGTCATATGAAAGCCTGTAACTGTCTGACTAAGGAGTTATTGGGACATGTCCCCAACTTACTCCGTTAACTAAAAATTGAATAGATAGGATAAAATAAGATCATGTCCTCAGAAAATGAGGACTCACAACTAAAACTTTGAACCCTAGAATGCTACTGCTGCTGCTGATCTGGGAGTTGTGTCTCTAAACCTATGGTGTAATATAAAAAGAAAACACCATAGCAAAAATGCTTCAGTACAAAAGAATATACTGAGTATGCATATGAGGTAGGCTGAATACATGGGGCTTACATGTATGAATAATAATAATTAACTGACTAATATGAATGTGAGAGTGAACACATGAATACATAGTAACTGAGATCGTGAGAACATGATAACTGAATCTATATACTAATGACATGAATTTACTAATATCTAGCATGATTGATACTGGAGTTTCGATAACTGAAATAACTGATAACATGAGTGACTGTGTATGACAGTCCTAAATCTGATGGAACTATCTGAGTTTCATACTATGACTGAGTTAACTATATCTGACAGTCCTAAAATTTGAAGAACTATCTGAGTTCTTTTACTGAGAATGATACTAAAACTATGGGAATAGTTATTTAACCAACATACCCCAAATACGCTGGAACAGCTGAGCTGAGGTTCAATCTATGCCCTGATTGGAAGGGTATCAATATCGCGCCACTGGTAAGGACAACTGTGGGTACCCTCATCTGACAGTGTCCCTAAAAGAGAATGGTGGGACCCTCATCTAACAGTGTTTATCCACCTCATCAACCCTCATCTGACAGTGTTGATATCTCAACCTATGCTGGATATATAGTTCTGGAACACAAGGATGACTACTAAGAATCACACCCTTATCTGACAGTGTGTGTTCCCACCCTTGGGTTCACTCGTTGTTAATTTCTACTCCCATCTGACGAGACTGAACATAATTGACTGACTGTACATGGACTGTGTTTACTGAATTCCATCGAGTGATGGAATACTATTAATATCTAATAACTGACCGAGTTCATAAGATTCCTGATCTTACTGAGTACTGAGTTCATAAGAATTCTGAGATTTCCTGAGTCACATTACTGACTGACTTCTATATAACATGGCTTGACTGAGAGTATTGTGAAAACATGACATGACTCTAGGAACACAGCTATATTTTTTTGGGTATAAGTACCCCCAGGACTCGATAGAAGAAAACTGACAAGGCATGACATTCCTGAATACATGACCAACACCAACAATCCATAATACTTCTTGATCATAGGAATTGAGTTCATAATTCATAATGCCATAAATAAGGGATTTCATGCTTCACATGGTTATCATAGTCTTGATCATGGAAGCGAATGCATATAACATGTACATACTTGTATGATTTCAATACCATGAACGTTGCATAACACAACAATCAATTCACAACAAGAGCATGGAAATTGTGTTGCATCATAAGGGTTAGCATGGAATTGTCATTTAGATACTATTGAGTCATAAGGAACATGATTCTATCATTCTAGGCATTTTATCAAACATCTTACATACACACTTTATAGCATAGGTGAAATCATCAATTTAAGAATCTAAAACTACCCAAACTTATAGGTTTTCAATCAACAAACTCACATACTTCATGGAAAGTCATCAAGACACCATCTTGAAACATAAATAACAACTATCAACATGAACATGATCAAGTCACAACAAGCAAATCACAATAGGTTATTTAAAACATGATTCTTGGACTCTACGAATGAAAGAGATCTGTGGATGAATACTACATATACCTTAGTTCGTGATTTCGTGAAGATTGACGGAGAGATTCTTGAAATTTGATGATGAATTCTCTTGGAATTGAACCTTCTATCAAAATCCTAGGGCTTGTTCTTGAGAGTTTTTAAGAGTAATTGAGTATGAGTTGTAGAATTAGGGACAAATCTCATGTTTTAAGGCTTATATAGGGTGGGAAAATTAACTCTTTTAACCTTGGACGCGTCTTATAATTTCAGTAAAATTTTTTGAACTGGGCCCCTGGTGCGACGCGGCATTATTGTGCCGTGTTACTGGAAATTTGACAATTAAGAAACTGAGGGATGGCGCGATGCAGAGCCATCGCATTGCCCCTTCCTTCATGACCTGGAACTTTGGCGCGACGCGGGGAAAATTGCCCTGAGACACTGGAAAAAGGACAATTCTGAATTTGAGTGCTGGCGTGACGCGCCATAATCGCGGACACCTACTAGAAATTTACAAATGCCATTTCCTCTTGTGGTGCGGCGCGCCACTGACTAATATGGCATTGTTTTACGATAGGAACTTGAAATAGTCATAACTTCTTACCCGGTTATCGGATTTAAGCGAATCATATATCGATGGAAATCTTATTGAGTTTTCTACATGAAAAAAAAAGTGAAAATCTTGATTATTCCTCATGGAAGAATTATCCTTTACTTTAGAAGCTAATACTAGGGATTCTTGGGACGAAATTGGCTTGAAATCTTTGGGGTATTACAATATAGCATTAATGATTTATCTACGTTTTTATCTGTTATTGCTACTGAATAATTTACATTTATTATAAATTTAAATTATTGGTATATTAGATTTCCTCTTATAGCAGTTATTACACTTTTTTCTATAGGTTTTATAATTCTATCATTTGCTAAATACAATTCTATTGGTGTATCTATTCCTTCTCTAAAACATGCTTTTATTAATATTTTCATTCCTCCAAGGTGTACATATTTTATTGGGTCTTTACTTTTTATATCATTTATTTCTTTATTAATTATTCTTTTTGTTACTTGTGGTATACTAGCTCTACCTTTTGCATATCTATAGTCTATTACATGTTCTTTTTGGCTTACTACGTAGTATTCTTCTTTTCATCTACTAAATATGTTTTTTGTTGTTGGTATTTTAAATATTTTTTCTACACTTAAATCTAATTCTTTTCATTTTATCTCGTCAAATATATTATTATCAAATTTATTTTCTGATCTGTTCCTTCTTCATTTAAATATTCTTCCTTTGTTATTATTTTTATATCTTTTTTAGTCATTTGATTCATCTGATTTACTATCTATTTCATTATCTGTTTCATTTTATGAATTTTCATATATACTATTGTCACTTTCTAATTCATAATCTATATAATCTATTTGCATATATTCTGTAATTTCTATCTTTATTTCAGATATTTGTTTTTTTTTGGGTCTTTAGGCATTTTACAATCTCTAGCTAAATGTCCTAGTTTTCCACAATTATAACAAGTACATTATTTTATAGATTTCTTTCTCCTATATGGTCTTTTATATTTATAATTTTTTACATAATATCTTTTTCTTGGTTTCTTATACTTATATTTTGATTTTCTGTATTTCTTATATTTCTTATGTCTTTTTCTTTTCTTATAGTATTTTTCTTCACATTCAAATTGAGGTGCTATTTTATCCTTGCAATATGCTAAATTCCTTATTAATGTTTTTCCATTTTTATTTCTTCTATGAATTTTTCACATATATTTCTATACCATTGTTGTAGAAATTTTATTCTTGCTCCTAGGGTATCTACTATTTTTGCTTCATCCCAACTCTTTATTATTTTTAAGCTAAATGGTTCAGGTAATTTACTAAAATATAATCTTCTTACTTCTTTACTTTCTTCTGTATTATATGTTCCCTTATAGTAGTATTCTTTAAATGCACATGTATATTCATCAATACAACACATATTACATATTGCTAGTTTTAACATTAAATTTCTATTTGTATCTTTTTCTTTGTTTTGTTCCTCTTCTTCTGTTGCCATACTGCTAAATTCATCTCTTATAGCCATTTCATATTTTTTCAATATGTCTATAGGTGTTAGTTTAATTACTATTGTTCCTTCCATTTTTTGATCAACCCTTAATACCTTTTTACTTTCTTCAGTCAAATTTAAAAACCATAATTTTGTTGTTCCTATTAGTGTTCTTTCTATATATACTGGTGTATCTGGTGCATTTATACCATTGTCTAATAATTATTTTGTTATATATCCTATCCATAATTGTATCATTTTATCTACATCTATTATACAGTATAAGTCTAAGAATTTATAATTTTTATTAATTATTTATTTTGATGTCCATTTGTTATGTTCATCCTTTATATTATACCTTTTAAACCTATCTTTATAATAATATGTAGGTTTTCTTATTTCTGATGTATTAGGTATTATATTTTCATCGTCCTTTTTATCAAGAATGTTTATTTCTGTGTTTGTATTTTCTAAGTTTTCTTTATTAATTACTTCTTGTTTTTCATTAATTTCTAGCTTTTCTGTATTTGGTAAGATTTCTGTATATGTTTCACTATCCTCCGAATCATAATTATCTGTTTCTTCAGCATCTATTGTATTTATTTCTATTTCATTAATTTCTAATTCTTTATTTTCTAATTTTTCTTTAAATTGATTTATCTCAATTAATAATTTTTGTTCTTTATCTTTTTTTTTTCTTTCTATCTTTTTTCAAATTGATGAGTATTCAACAAATTAATATTAACAAAATCAATATAAGCTCTTTATTAAGAAATTGATCAAGAAAAAATGTTTTAAAAGGGAATAAAACAAAGAAGATGGCGTTCCTTTGACAAATAGTACATAAAACTCTTGAGTACATGTCACTGATACCACTTGAAGCAACATCTACATAATTTTAAGAGGGTTTGGAGGACTCTCAATGCCTAATTAACCTCCAAGGCAACACAAGCAAATAGTGAGAAAACTAATACACATGTTGGTTTTTATTGGTTTACTATTTTTAATTTCGTAATTTAATAGTAATTACTCCTTTATCATTATTACTAAAGAGGCGTGGAATTTGTTTAGTTACTTAAGAAGGAGCTTTTATTGTTTTTATACTTATTGTCTTTAAGAAAAACATCCGAAAATAATTAATGCAAAAAATGCTCAAAAAACACAATAGATAAATAGAAATGATGGCTTTAAAACCATGACACATAAGCAGCCCCATATCTTTCCTTTTTATATATATATAGAGATTAGATTCATTAAATTCATAGTGTTATGATATTGATGTATATCAGTTGTAGTGAATGTCTATCAAGATCTAGTTGATATCTATCAGGATTTGAAGTATTTGTCTTTTAGTGAGAAATTAGGAGTAAATTTTTCCTATATATAGAAGGGTTTCCTTCATTTTAAATCATCCTCAAGAGAAATAAGAATTACTTTCTCTTCTTTCTCTACTCTTCTTTCTTATTCATTGTTATTTTATAACACGTTATCAGCACGAGACTCTTTCGTTTCAAATTTCTTATTCATTGTTATTTTATAACACGTTATCAGCACGAGACTCTTTCGTTTCAAATTTGAAGGGTAAGGTATTATTTTTCTTCCCTTTTTCATATGGCTAACAATCTTACGAAGTGTGAGTTCGTCGCCCTTTAAAGTTCGAGCAAGAACTATATTTCATGGATGCTGGATGCTAAATCTACTTAACGAAGTGTGAGTTCGTCGCCCTTCAAAGTTCGGGCAAGAACTATATTTCATGGATGTTGGATACTAAATCTACTTAGATGTTATGGGTCTTGGAGATGCCATAAAGAAAGAAAATACAACATCTAGTCAAAATCATACTAAGACTATGATATTCTTGGGTCATCATCTTGACAAAATTCTGAAAATTGAATAACTTACTTTTAAGGATCCACTTGTATTATGGAATAGCCTAAAATAAAGTATAGACCACTTGAAAATGATCATCCTTCCAAAAGCACGATATGAATGGATGCATCTGAGGTTTCAAGACTATAAGTCTGTGCATGAGTATAATTCTGCTATGTTCAGAATTTCTTCTTAATTGAAACTATGTGGAGAGAATGTCAATAGTGAAAATATGATGGAAAAGAGCCTCTCCACTTTTCATGCCTCGAATATACTGGGTTTGTTGTTGTTGTTTTTGTTATTGTTGAATATGCTCTTACAGTAGCAATATCGAGAGAAAATTTTCAAGAAATATACCGAACTGAGTTCTTATCTTCTCGTGACTAAACAGAATAATGATTTGTTGAGGAAAAATTACGAGAATCGACCTACTGGATCTGCACCATTCCCTGAGGTGAATGATTTGCATGCTTACCATGCTAGGCTTGGAAAAGGTTGCGACCCTGGACATGATCATAGTCGTGATGACCAAGAAAGAACTTCTGTTCCTGGTGTTAATCATTCATCAAACAAAAAGAGAAAAGATGAGAAACGTTAAGCAATTACTGTTTCCTATGTGGTGGAAAAGGACACTATTCACGTGACTGTCATGCTCTCAAGCACTTGATTGACCTTTATCAAGCATCACTAAAAAAGAAAGAGAAAAATCTTGAGGCCAACTTTCTCTCTTAAAATGATGTTGACATCACAAGCTTGGATGTATCAGACTTTTTCGAACACCCTGAAGGAAAGATTGATCACTTGATTGGTGATGGTTCTGTGAATATGAAAGAATGAATGATTTTTAATTTATTTATTTTATCGATAAGAGTTAGTGAATAAAAATCATGTAAAATTAATTGTTTGCATGAGTATTAGTTTTTATTAGTATTAATTAGTTTAATCATATTATTGTAGTTCATTATTGAATTTGAATTCCAACTTGATCAAATATTTTTAATATTGCCATTATTAATTGTCGAAAAAAAATAATAATACAATGTGAACAAAAGAAGATGTCAAATATGTTTGTGTATTGATTTTAATTAAGTAAAAGAAGTGTCGTAGTATAATATACCTAATGAAACTTGTAGTTCGTTTTTCTCTATTTTAATTTAATGAAGATAGTGGCTGATTTTTGTTAAAGCAACAAGTCACGAGATATTTTTTTTTCAATAGTCCAATAGAAGAGTATTGTTGTAATACTAAGAATGATTTAAGTATTAGATGTTTTAATATATTATAACTAGTATACTATAAATTCAGCATTATTATTTAATAGCTATACACTAAGTAATGCGCCTATCACTTAAAGAAAGAAGTCAAGTAACAAATACTGCCCACATAAACACAACGTTTTACTTGGCATACTATGTCTATTATTTAACTAATTGCTTGTTAAAAGTAATTACTAATTTATTAATGGTTTTCAGTTTGTGCAATAATATATTTATTTTATTATGTATATGTCTTTTTATTTAAAGATATGGATAATTTTCAAAGTAAGTTGTCCAATTGTGAAGATATTTGTTTGATTGATTCTAACACATACACATACGATATTCAAAGACGAGAAATATTTCTCTCATCTAAACATGGGCAAGATTAATATTACTGCAATTTTTGGTAGTGCTAATTTGATTAAAGGCTTTGGAAAAGCAATTGCCTGAGGGAACTAAACTCATCATAAATAATGCTATATTTTCTCTTAAGACTTGGAGAAACTTGATAAGTTTTAAAGATATCTGTGAAAATGGTTATCATATCAAGACAATTGATGAGATGAATCTTGAATATCTTGGTTTCACCAAGAATGTCTCTGGGCAGACATGTGTTATAGAAAAGTTTCTTGCTTTATCTTCTGGCCTGTATTGGATAAAGATTTGTGGAATTGAGGCACATTCTATAGTAAACTGAAGTTTACTAATTCCAATACTTTCGTACTTTGGCATGATCGTCTGGGACATCCTGGATCTATAATGATGAGACGAATTATAGAAAATTCAAATGGGTATCCATTAAAGAACTTGAAGGTTCTTTCAAATGGTAAATTTTCATGTAATGCATATTTTCAAGGCAAGTTGATTGTGAGGCCATCGCCAAAAAAACGTTGGGATTGAGTTCCCCGCGTTCTTGGAACGCATACATGGAGATATTTGTGGATCCATTCACCCACCTAGTGGGTCGTTTAGATACTTTATGGTCCTAATAGATGCTTCTTCTAGATGGTCTCATGTGTGCCTATTGTCATCTTGCAACTTGGCATTTACAAAATTATTGACACAAATAATACACTTATGAATACAATTTCCTGATAATCAAATTAAGTCAATTCTCCTTGATAATGCTGTAGAGTTTCATTCCAAGCATTTAATGATTATTGATTGTCGACTGGGATAAGAGTGGGACATATTGTACCCCATGTTAACACTTAAAATGGCTATGTCGAGTCATTAATTAAACGTCTGCAATTAATAGCAAGACCATTACTTATGAAAACTAAGTTGCCCACTTTTGTTTGGGGTCATGCAATTTTTCATGCTGCAGTACTTGTTCATCTTAGACCGATAAATTATCATAAATTTTCTCTGTTGCAATTGGTTTCGGGTCAAGAGCCTAGTATATCTCATCTGAAAATTTTTGGGTGTAGTGTATAACACCACCAAATCGCACTAAGATTGGCCCTTAAAGAAAGTTAGGAATTTATGTTGGGTTTGAATCATCCTCCATTATTCGCTATCTTGAGCCATTAACGGGAGATATGTCATTGCTCGATCTGCAGATTGTCTGTTTGATGAGATAGTTTTCCCAAAATTAGGGGGACAAAATAGTGACATAAGAGAAATTTTATGAAAAAATCCATCACTATCTCATCTTGATCCACGTGCTTCTATTTGTAAGCAAGAAGTACAAAAGACTATTCATCTTCAGAAAATTGCAAATCAAATGTCAAAATTATTTATTGATTTGAAAAGAATAACCAAATCACATATTCATGTAGATTATGTCCCAATTTGAATTGATGTCCCTAAAGGATCATCCACTAGTGTCATAGCTAATGAATCTAAAGCACGCTTGAAGTATGGTAGACCATTAGATTCTATGGATCGAAATCCTAGAAAAAGAAAAAGAAATGGTCAAGATGACATTACGAAAAATTCTCATATGAAAGTTCAAGATTTGAGCAATGTTGATATCCCTGAAAGAATCAATAAGCCCGAGACTTAAGAAAATGAGGAAATATCGATAAATTCAAGTAATGTTAGAACTAATTTGAATCGATCTGAAATAGTAGTGGATTATGTCTTTGCATATAATGTCGCAACAAAAATCATGCAAGATAGTGAGGATCTTAAACCTCAATTTATCGCAGAATGTCGACAAAGAAATGACTGGCCAAAATGGCAAGAAGCAATTTAATTTGAATCGAATTCACTTATCAAACGTGAAGTTTTTAGACCTATAGCTCAAACACCTTATGGTGTTAAGCCCGTTGGCTATAAATGAGTCTTTGTGCAAAAAAGAAATGATAAAAATGAAATACAAAGGTATAAGGCATGCCTTGTTGTACAGGGATTTTCACAACGGCCTGGTGTCGATTATGATGAGACATATTCATCAGTTATGGATGCAATAACATTGCGTTACTTATTAGTTTCACTGTCCATGAGTGACTTGAAATACATTTGATGGATGTGGTAACAACCTATCTATATGGATCACTTGATAATGAGATATGCATGAATATTTCGGAAGGATTTAAAATGTCGGAAGCATATAGTTCAAAACTTTGGGAAATGTATTTCATTAGATTGCAAAGATCATTGTATGGTTTGAAGTAATCTAGATTCATGTGGTATAACCGTCTTAGTGGATATTTATCTAAGAAAGGTTATACGAATGATGAAATTTTCCATTTATTTTTTATAAAGAAAACAACATCGGAGTTTATCATACTTGCTGACAATATTGATGACATAAACCTTATTGAAACTCCAATAGAGCTTTAAAAGGCAATTAATTACCTAAATACAGAATTTGAGATGAAAGATCTCGGAAAGACAAAATTATGCCTTGGTTTGCAAATTGAGCATTTGACAAATAGTATCTTTGTCCATCAATCTGCCTACACAGGAAAGATGTTGAAAATATTTTAAATAGATAGAGCACATCCATTAAGTACTCCGATGGTTGTTCGATCACTTGATGTGAATAAGGACCCATTTTGACCTCAAGAAAAGGATGAGGAATTCCTTGGTCTTGAAGTACTATATCTTAGTGCAATTGATGCTTAATGTATCTTGCAAATACTACAAGGACTGATATAGCCTTTTCAGTTAATTTGTTAGCAAGGTATAGTTCTTATCCTACTAGGAGACATTGGAATGAGATCAAACACATATTACGGTATCTAAAAGGGACTACTGATATGGGCTTATTTTTTTCTAAAAATTGTAGTCCTGATCTTGTTGGTTATGCTGATGTTGGGTAATTATATAACCCGCATAAAGCTCGGTCTCAAATAGGTTGTGTGTTCATATGTGGGGGTACTTCCATATCTTGAAGATCTATAAAGTAGTCTGTCGTAGCCATCTCATCGAACCATGCTGAGATTATGGCTATTCATGAAGCAAGTCGAGAGTATGTGTGGTTAAGGTCAACAATATATCACATTCGAGAAAAATGTTGTCTGAAATGTGACAAAGTACCCACAATTTTATATGAAGATAATGTAGCATGCATAGTACAACTTAAGAGAGGATTCATAAAAGGAGATAGAACGAAGCACATTTCACCAAAGCTCTTCTATACACATGAGCTCCAAAAGAATAGTGATATTAACGTATAACATGTTCGTTCAAGTGATAATGTGGCTGATTTATTCACCAAGTCTCTTCCAACTGCAACTTTCAAGAAGATGGTCCATAAGATCGGAATGCAAAGGTTCAAGGATGTTCTCATTATGGGGAGTTAATACGCGTTGTACTTTTTTTTCTTACGAAATTTTATCCCACTGGGTTTTCCTTGTAAAGTTTTTTAATGAGGCAACCTATATGTGTATTATAGACATTCAAGGGAGAGTGTTATGTTATTGATGTATATCAGTTGTCATGAATGTATATCAAGATCTAGTTGATAGCTATCAGGATTTGAAGTATTTGTCTTTAGTGAGAAACTATGAGTAAATTCCCCCTATAAATAGAAGGACTTCCTTCATTGTAAAGCATCCTCAAGAGAAATAAGAATTATCTCTTCTTTCTCTATTCTTCTTTATTCTTTGTTATTTTATAACACATAGAGATTTGTTTGCGAAGTGCATTATTACATTAAGAAACAAGATGACAATAGAATTTTGGTTAAAGTAATATGAACTATTCACTTAAATAAGCAGGATTATGATTTTTTTACTATACTTTCTTTAATATTTTTGGCGGGTAGGAATATTAGTGTATCTATATTTTAAGCCAAAAACGCATAATTTCTACATTAAAATTACTTGCCTAATTTCAAACTAGAACATCTTCCGCAGCCCTTCATTTTACCTTCTAAACTCTAAATTTGGAGAAAAAAATGGAGATGATCATCTGCAACCTCCCTTAAAAATTACCCTCTAAACTTCATATTTGGAGGGATGAATAGTGTTTCTCCAAATTTGGAGATGCACTATTCATCCTCTTTTTTTACTCTTTTATTATTATTATTTAGATTATATAATATTTTAAATTTAATATATCATAAATTATATAAGACCGCAAATCTCTAATATTCATAATTATTTTCTAATGTAATATCTTTATTATATTAGTTTTAAATTTTACTAAATCATTTTTTGTATTTTGAACAATTTTTAGCTAGGCACAAACAAATTAAGGATAAAAATGCCCATTTTAAATTTGATAATGCATTAATAGAGCATTTATGAAAGTAGTAATCTTGAAGATTAAATATTTATGTAGAAACCAAAATAAGTTTTACAATGATGTAATATTTATTTAATTTATTTCATTTGTGATTTCACTTTTATTTGAATTGTCCATTAATATGAATAATATATAATATTTGCTTGCAATTTATGTTATTTAAAAATTTGAGATAAAAAATGATTTTGTATTACATGAAGATCTTGAAAATAATATGACTTTTATAGGATGATAATATATATATATATGTATATATATATATATATATGTCTATATATATATATATATATAGAGAGAGAGAGAGAGAGAGAGTGAGAGAGAGAGAGAGAGAGAGAAAGGATTTGGAGAACACCAACTCCAACTCAAAACTCTGTTTTACACTTCAAAAAAGAATCTTCTTCTCTCTCTTTACTGTTCTAGTTAGAGACCAACGCCTTGGGGCTAACGTGGGATCCTCTCAAGGACCTACTAGTTTAGGTAAATATCTAATTTTCTTTTCCCAACTGGAGAAGTCATTTTTGGAGGAGAAACTATGAGTTTTTAGGATCTGCGTGCTCCATGGTTAGAGCCTCTAAGGGCTCCAAATGGGTTAGACTTGAGTAGGTTGAAAAAAGATATATAACCTTGGGGAGAACGACACTCCGCAAAATATATGACTCATGCTACTTTAGGTTTTTTAAATTCTATGGGTGGTGTAGTCGCCGAGATCAATGCATTTAATTATGTCTCTCCTAATATGATTATTTTTATTTTATTATATTTTTTTTATTTCAGAAAGTAAATTCTTCTTTTATATATATATAATCACCCAATAAAATTCATATTCTTTTCAAGATTTCATGTAATACAAAATTATTATTTATCCTAAATTTTTAAATATTATAAATTGCAAAAAAATATTATATATGGAGAAGGGACAAATATACCACCACACTATGATAAATGGTATGTATATATATTGACACCTAATTTTCGCCCTTTCCATTTTAAATTAATATTTTGAGTTTCTCAATTTTAAATAATATTAAAATATTTATATTAAATTATTTTAAAATAATTTAATACAGTATAAAGAAATGCGTAAAATATAATACGGAAATATGGTCAAAGTTATAATTCAACTGAACATTTTGAAATGGAATCCATAAACATCTAGCAGCATCTAACATCAGTCTGTGAAATCTCTAATACATCAAAACCAACGTCTTGTCTAAAACTGGTACAAGGTCCCCAGTCGGACCATAAACCAAAACGAAATAAAAAAGTCTTATAAATTTGGCCTTCCAAAATAGAGAAGACTCACCAACTGCAAGTCTGAGACACACCAATCTACTACTTAGCGGGATCCCAGGACTGTACCTCAGATCTTGAAATATAGGGGTCAAAATATGTACTGATACGCAGAGCAATCCAAAATAATGTACTTTTATATATATATATATATATATATATATATATCATAAATGAGAGCATTTCATAAAACGTTATGCATGCAGTGATTTAAAACAGATGGGCAATTTCAAATAACTTTAAAATAATTCTGTAGATGCAACTCCATTCTTTTTTTTACTTCTGAGTTAGGTGGTACACCCTACAATTCTACAGTCCACGGGCTATATAAAATCCCCCTTGACTCGGCGGCCAAGCCCCTAACCTAAGTTTGTCGCAAGGGTTGGAGTTTCTGATACTGATATGTCACAGGGCACTCGGCCAGCGTATAATCCCTCATTGGGACATAATAAACCCGTATCGATAAAACATAGTTTTGGGCAATAAGTTCTCTGAACTTGTGCCTTCTTCAGGTAACCACCTAACTCTCTTTAATCCCATTTTAAACCTTTTCTAAACATGCATCATTCTAAACTCAAAATCTAAAAATCTGCATTCTGTTTTATTCTATGTTATCATGGCATTATCTATTTTAGTATCGTCATATCAAGACTTGCAAGTCATTTATACAGAAATATAATAATATGCTTTTGTTCTTTCAATCCAATCAAATCAGTTGACCACCAAAAACATTTAATAATGCAAGAAAGTTCTTATTTCAAAACATATGTCAAACTATGCAAAGATTCTCTCTTTATAATATTTTAACAAAAAGGTGGTTAATTTCTCTAGACAATTATGAAATTCTTTCGATTATTACAAATAGCATTTACAAGGAAGAAATATCCCTCTCTTCAATTCACAATTAACATAAAGTTCATAAATAGTAGTAAAAACTCTTAATTCATGCTTTAAGACATGCAATTGAGTAATTCATAATATGTGAAATCAAGACGCTTCATAATAAGTGAGGGAGTATCAATCTTCGTGCTCTCAAATCAAATTTTCAAAAAATATCAAATGCATACATATATATATATACACGAGTAAAGATCAATTTCATGGGAAGGCCTCAAGACCAAAACAATATTATCAAAAAGGGTTCACAATGCATACTTGTTAACGTAACTCAAAAAATATTCGTAAATATATGATTTCTCAACATTCAAAACATTATTAAAATGATTTCACCATGCCCATGTAGTTTAAGAAAACCCCACGTACCTTAATTGGTGAAGAATTCGCGAAAAGATTGAACCTTTAAGCTTGAATGTGCAAACCCTAGTTGTTTTTTTCTCCTCTTATGTTATAGATAATGAACTAATGATTTGATAGGGTTAAGAACGTATTTTAGGGTCTTTAATCTTGTGTAGTTATGTTTAGGGACGGTTATGTAGTGTCAAATGACTTGGTTGACTTTGAAACAATTCAAAAATGGAGTTTCTACACCACTTTGCTATAAGGTTTACGGCGCATAATCTATGGCAAACCTTAAGGTTTGCGGCACATAATCTATGGCAAACTTTAAGGTTTGCGGCGCATAACCTATGGAAAATCCTTTCCAGTGAATGTTTACAATAGTATGGCGATGTCTAGCCATCGCCTAAGCTCTAGTTTGTGACGCCAACTTAGTTTTGAGGCCCTTAAACACTCCCAACACCTCCACTATGTCAATACATGATCTACCATCACTACGGGGGTTCTAAAGATCATTTTAGAAGCATCAAAAGAGTGTTACGACCATAGAGTGTTACAATAAATAGCATACTTATGTCCATAATTAGAACTTTCATTGCAACTGTTTTATAATTAGGAATAATAACAAGTTCTATTTTGTATTTTGGGTAAAATTGGCTATATAAATATATATACAAACGAAATAACAATTCTTTTTTTAACCAAAATCACTTGAGTTAAATAAGGAATAATCAATACCTTAATTTACTGTCCTTCTTTTACTCAAATCAGTTGAGTTAAATAAGGAATAATTATCCCATGTATTTAAAACAATAAATTCTTTTTTCATAAATTACAATAGATTTCTTTTCCATAAATTACTCTTATTTAAACTAGTAGATTCCTTTTCCAAATCAAACTCCTATGGATATTATCTTCATGATCTTCAAAATTTAAAAATAAATCATCATTACTGTTTCTTTCTCTTTTTCACTCTCTTATATCTCTAACTTTTTTTCATCTTTTTTTTTATCGTTTTAATTTTTTTATTTTGATTTCTTTTTATTTTATATTTTTTTCTTTTCACTTTATTTTCTCTCTTCTATTTCTCTTATTTTTTCCCGTTTTCTTTATTTTTTTTCTTATTTTTTTTCCTTTCTCAGAATTTTCTTTTTCTTTTTCTATTTTCTTTTCCTATTTTCATTTTCTTCTTCTTTTTTTCTATTTTTATTTTTTTATTTCTTTTTTTTCTTTATTTTTACACTTCTATTTATAACTTCTATTTCCATTTCTCTTTTTTTTTTTCACTTCTTTTTTTTTTCTTTTTTCTTTTTTGTCTTTTTCTATTTTTGGTTTTTTTACTCTTCTATCTCTAGCTGATATTTTTAAAAGACAAATATCTCTATCATATATACATATGCAAAAAATATATAAAATAAATAGGCATACCGATCTACATATGCATTTACAGTACAAAACATATATATATATATATATATATATATATATATATATATATATGATTATATATATTTGCATATGTATTTACAGAAATACATATCTGGCTCATATGTATCTAAATTTATAGGACACAAAATCTCTATAACAAAAATGACAACTATATACATATACATATAGGTAATAAAAATATACATGATATATATCTTAAATAGTAAGAAAATACAAAGAAATACATATGTTACCATCTAGAATGACATAGAACAGTTCAAAGACAAATCCAATACCGTACAAAAATACATATGGATATGCATTTGTATATACAAAATACAAATACATGTACATGCCCCCAAAAATTTATAACACAATTGTGACATAATATATTTGCCTAATTACGCTTGAACTACACATTTCTTCTTCTTCATGTAGACACCATAAATATTCTTATGAAAAAAAAATCTTGTATTGCTTCTTTGATAACAACGTCTTAATGCGTTCTTCAATTTAATTGACTGTGTGATATTCAATATATGATGCAAACCTTGAAAGTGCTCTTGCCATGAATATATGATCATGCGGCACCTATAGAACGAAATAATGAGATAAATCTATATTACATGTACTTTTCACAAAAAATTAATACAAAATACATAGTATGCATATGTTTTCTTTTAACATAATACATATTACTTTAGAGAAAAATACATATAGCTCTGCATATGTATTTACAGAATAGATGTCTGATCCATATGTATATTACCATACAAAAAATACAAATATAACATTGATATGTATTTATGAAATACATATCAGAGTCATATTAAACAGTAACAAGCATAACTATACTATATATCTTTATATGTATTTGCGAAAGACAAAAGTGACTCATAAAAAATAATAAAATACAAATACATATCTTAAATAGTAACAACTACAGCTATATATATATATATATATATATATATATATATATATAACTAAATCAAAAAATACATAATACATATATATCATAATAATATGTATATAAAAAATACATATACTTGCACATGACCATAAACTAATAAAATACAAATACAAATACCTCTTCAACTTTATCTTCTTCGAATTCATATTCAGAAGAATTTTGACTGACAAGACTTGCAATTTTACTTGATTCTCCTATTTTCTTTGACTTTCTCTTTTTCACAGATCTTTGTATTTTTTTTTGGGGGGGGGGGGGGGGGGATGGAGATGAATATTTTCTCAATCCTTTTCGTTTCATAATTTTTGCAATCTTCTCCGGATTACTACGATGCTTCGATCTCAACTCTTCTATGCTCACTTCTTTCTTTGACTAAATGGGTGTAGAAACCAATTTAAGATCTTCATCTTGTGTTAATCCAAGACTAAATGATGGTGGATTATCAAAAACTAAATTAACAGGTGGTATACTTCTATTTGAACTTCTAAAATATGTGTGTTCTGCCATTATAGCAGACCTCCACAATCTTACAACAAAAAATTCACAAAATTCCTCCCCCAAAAAATGCAAGAACAAGGTTGAACAAAAAAATACAAAAAATAAAATTTTTATAGAATATACGATAGAGATAACATGCTATAATAATTTGATAGTTACCTTATTGATGGAGCATAATATTTATCTACATTGTGAGAAAAATTGGATGAAATTTAGAAAAAAAAAAGATACGGTTGAATTGGAGAGAGGTGAAATAATGAAGTAAAAATAGGAAAGAGGTAAAGTAAATGGCGTGAAACATGCTTGTGTTGAGTTAATGGGCAAAATTTGATACTTTTGCTATAAAATGTAATTTTGTGAAAGTGTTGTTATTTACTGTAATTATGGTCTTAATTTTGTCACTTCATGTAATTTTTCCTTGTATAACCCAGCCCAAACATATAACATCCAACCGTCTCACTCCAAACGACCAGGCCCAACTCTTTCCCATTCCTTCTAGCCAATCAAACCCTAGCAAACAACATCAAACAACCACCAAACAAACCCCAGGCAATGCGTACATACAGAACAACAATGATTTCAACCCCCATCAGCAATAACAATACTCCAACAACAGTAAAACAATTGAGCAACAGATTCAACCAACGTACAACCTGACACTAACCAGGCAACGCATCAAAATCCAAACTCGGTGATCCAAACCCGAATACTCCAGCGACACCAACTTCAACCAATAACGGCACGAGTTCAGTTCAGCCAAAAAAACACTTCATCATCCTTCAACATTTCGCGATTCAAGGGAAACTATACAATTTTGTACTTATCCCAAACATAATTTTGAAATAACCTTAAAAATCCCCAAAAGACCCCTGAAAAATCCTTACCTCGCATCGAGAATTAGTCAAGAATTGAGATTTTTGGGTTTCTATATAAACTCCTTTCTTTTACGGTTAGAGGGAATTTTTTTCGAACCAAAAAAGGGCTAAGAATTCTCTTTACTCGGCTAGAATTTTGGACTTCGGTACCCAACGTTAGAGTTGTGAGAATTCTAGCTCGAGATCTATTTTTTTTACTATTTTCAGTCAAGGAAGTTGGTGAAGTCGTCGTTGACTCGTCGTCCTGGCTGACTGCTTCAGAAAATATGAATCCATATGGACCCCATTTCCTGCATTTTCTTGGGAACAAGTCCCTTCCCTATCGAGTCAAGCCTCCTCAAAGGCCAAAAAATGGACCAAAGTCATGAACAAATGGACTGATATACAGTAAATATACATAAATTACAGGTGATCCAGAGGAAAATAGTGCTAATATTCAGATGGAGGATCAAAGAGTGTGTATATGACTGATTTTCAGTCATGTATACACCAATTATATAGAAAACGTGAAGAGAATAAGCTGTGATATACAGCTGGTATACACAGTTGAAAGAGGACTAAAAGTCCATAATTTAAAGCCCAAAGGCTAGGCAGATTTGAAATGGGCTAGAAGGGGCCCAAATCTCATTTCTTTTCTTACCTTTTTGCTTATAATTAATTTAATTATTTGTTTGTAATTTAATTAATCTAGATGAATCCACGGGGAGCAAGTTTATTTTAAAATGATTCATTTTATTTTAGTTATTTAATATTGATTCCTCTATTTAGGCAAACTTAAACTTTCAAAAAATAACTCAAGAATCATCTATATTCTTTTGTAGTAATTAAAAGTTTTTGAATCCATGTTTATAAGTTTGAACTAATCAGTTTGTTCAAAAATCTCTATTCGGATAAATTGTTAAGACTTCGACATTTAATTTATTTTATTACTTTGGAATAAAATGAATGGACAAATTCTAATAAATTTTATTCATTTTAAAATAAGATTTTGAATAAATTCAAGATTTTTACAATTTAAGAAAATTTTAAATTAGTCAAATAAGTTTAATTTGTCGAGAACCACACTTTATGAATTTTTGAAAGTTTCTAACACCTTTCAAATTTACTTGAATCCTTACCTAGACTACAGTTATTTTTAAAAGGTTTTCTTTCAAAATCACCCTTTTAAAATGGTTTCTTAATTTTTTTAAAAATTAATTAGAGACTATAAATTATTTTTTCAAAGAAAAATCAAATAGACTTCTTTTTTTATTCGCCACGAAGTTATGGAACATTTTTGACTTTCAAAAATGGATCGTAACAGAGTGATGACTCTGCTAGGGATTCATCTAGATTCTAACCATAAAAATTTTATGTGTTTGACTAATATTTGTATTGATTGTTATTTTGTAATTATGTGTTTAAATTTTTGTAATTATTAATCTTTGCATTTATGGCATACTTCCACATTCTGATTATTAAATTATTTTGGAGTTTAGTGAATGTCGCGGACCCTATTGATCAATTCCAAATACAGTGTTGGAAATACAATGAATTATTGTCACGTTAAGCGTCCAATGACTATTTGTATTTCCAAACTCGAGTTGTCTACTTGAGAACCTAGTCAAAGCCCACTCTAGATACCTAGGATAGAGCAATATCAAAATCTATGTTTAGGCATGAGCCTAGGACGACGAGGGGGTATTGGGCCCATTAGAAACCTATTTTGCATCTACTAACTATGAGTCATAACAGATAATCATTCTGTATGTGTTAAATTGAAGGATATAATGTCGGATTGTACAAACCATTGTCTCTTGGGTATGAGGGTTTATTTTATACTTTTTTTATTGTAATCTAAATGAGATCTTCACCCGAAAGGTATTTAGCAATTTCAAGAATTTCAAGATCGAAGAACTCCCAAGAAGGTTTAGTTTAGATTTGCTCCCCTGCGTGGGACTAATATCATGTATTTTCCCTTTTTCTCATTTTGTATCCCCATTTGATATATTTATAAAGTTTGTATAATATTTTGGGGGCATTGGAACGTCTTACAATGGCTGTATATTCTCAAACGTTAGGCTTACCTTTGGCTTGAAAGGTCCCATGTATGTTAGGACACGTTAAAAATAATTTATGTGCTGAAGCATTATTTTTCTTTATCTATATTTTCTTGATTTGTGTGTTTAAATAACATACGTTTGGCTTTAAAATAGGCTAGTCCATTATTCTATCTCGAAGTCTTAGAGCGTTGTTAGGCATATAAGACTCAAAATTTTTTGAATCCTCCTAAAATGTCCTTAAAAGTCCATTGATAAAATTCCTTCCAAATCACTCAAATTTTATTCAAAATTCAATAGGTCATTGTCCAATTCATATTGACCACGTTGCTCTTACAAATTACTTTTTATCGCTATTAATTATAACTAGAGTTAGCCAAATATTCTATTAATGGTAAGACTCTGTTATTATCAAAAGAATTTTAAAAATAAGCATTTTTAGAAAGTTTATTTGTGAACATCCAATTTCTTCAAATCACCTAGTTCATTCAGTTCAAAATTCTATTTCCCCCATCAAAAATCAAAATTCGTCAAATGATCAAAATTCTGAACATCAAGTCATTTTTCCAAAGTATCATATTCTTCAAATTCTTGTGTAGTTTGTTTCAAACCAAATAAATGTTATTATTTCATATATTACTTTGGTCAATTATTATGATTCAGGAACTAACACTTTCACCTCTTGAGTATTTTTCTTTCCTTTTAGAGAGAGACTTATTTGTGTTGGTAATCAATTTGACCGCTTCACAAAGACTAAAAGCAAAGTAATCATTGGCATCATCAGAAGAAGAATGAAGTTTCCTCAAATACGCACTTTTGGCGTTCTTCTATCTTGTATCTTGAAGTTATTGCTTTATTTTCTTGTAATCATACTTTATCATTTTATTTCCTTGTAATCGCACTTTATGATTTGATTTTCTTATAAATGCACTTTTTTAGTAATGAGATACGTTCGACTTGATTTTCCTAGTGGAATACATAGGTGGCCTGCATTGACTTCGGCCATGTTGTCAAAAAAATTAAATACTTCTTTAGTTATACGAACTACGTTGGACCTAAATTTTTAAAAATGAAATACGTAAGCGGCCTATGTCGACTTCGGTCAATCCTTTTAAAAATTTATTTTTTCATCTAATGGTGAAACTACAATTGATATGATTCCGACGTCAATGGAATATCTGGACACCCCACTGACTCGATCATATCGCCCATAGGATTTTCATAGAAACTGGGGCAAAGTTTTGAGAGGATCTTAAAATTTTATCAAGATAATCTTTTTTAAGTTATGTGAAGATGTCATTTAACTGGGACAAATTTTTTGAAAAGATCTCAAAATTCCATCCTAAACAATGTCATGGGTTATAAGGAAGTCCGGGAGTCACTATATTATAGATCGAGACAAATTTTTTAATGAAAATCCTCAAAAAATCCACAGAAATCACAATTCAAGATTGCATATCAATGATCAACAAGAAGCATTAGGAGAGCAAGGCAAAGACAACACAATTAGTCTCTCATAATTAAGATTTTTTCCTTTTGATGCAGGAATGGTGAAGTCACAAAAGTTGACAACGTTAAGCATGACAAAAGGCATTATCAGATCCATCGTGGCCTTACCAATAATAATCCAGACAACTTCTCTTTATCCTTTTCCTCTTGATTACTATTTTTATTACTTCATTATGATACCTAACACTTCCTATGATTTGGTAGGGAAATGATCGTGCATAACGATTAAGATATAGAGATATTTTTCAAATCACTATCTGTAAATTCATCATGAGTGAAATGACTATATCTTTAAACTCTATCTTCTGTTACACTCTGGACTTAGTTATAAAAAATTATTATATTATTAATGAGTATTGTTTGAGCTATACAGGTGATGTCATGTAACACCACCTCTAAGAAATAATGCAAATATATTCTCTCAAAGCTTGAGGATTTAGTCCAGAAGCTCAAGACATGCACAAGTCCTTTTTAGGATCCCTGATTCAAAGGATGTAGTTCAATATATCAACTTCTATATTTCTTATATATTAAGGTTTTCTACACTCCAAGAAAGCTTATTGAATTGTTACCCCCTTTGAGGTGACATATTTTATGATCGTTGGGTCATTTGCCCTTTCAAAAAGACATATCTTATTATATTTGGGTCATCCACCCTTTCAAAAGGACACATATTATATTATTTGGATTTTCCATCCTTTAAGGGGATGCGTTGAACTATCACTTTATTTGAGACATCACGTTATTATATGGATCATTACCTCCTTCAACGTGATATGTTATGGATTATCACCTCCTTTAAAGTGACATGTTATTATGTTATGAATCGCCACCTTCTTCAGAGTGATATGCTATTATGTTATGGACCGTTACCTTCTTGTGAGTGACATGTTATTATGTTATGGACCGTCACCTCCTTCAGAGTGACATGTTATTGTGTTATGGACTATTACCTCCTTTAGAGTGACATGTTATTATGTTATGGACCGTCACCTTCTTTAGAGTGATATGTTATTATTTTGTGGACCGTCATCTCCTTCAGAGTGACATGTTATTATATTATGGGATGTCACATCGTTCAGAGTGACATTTAATTATATTATGGACAGTCACCTCCTTCAGAGTGACATATTATTATTTTATGGATCGTCACCTCTTTTAGAGTGACATATTATTATGTTATGGATGGTCACCTCCTTTAGCGTGACATGTTATTATGTAATGAATTGTCACCTATTTGAGCATGACATTATTATGTAATGGATTGTCACCTTTTTCAGCATGAAATATTATAATATTATGGATCATCACCTCATTCAGAGTGACATGTTATTATGTTATGGATTGTTACCTCCTTCAACATGATACATTATTATATTACGGATCGTTACCTCCTTTAGAGTGAAATGTTATTGCATGGATCATCACCATTTTAATGTGATATGTTATGGATTGTCACCTCATTGAATGTGACATACTAAAACAAGGTTTGCACAATTGCCCTTACATTGCATTTGCTACTAATGAGTTTTGTGCAGGTGATTAATAGACATGTTGGATCGTCATTTCATTCAAAGTGGCATGTTACATTTAAAATAGGTCGTCCGCCTTTCAAGGAGACACGTTGAACTATCACTCCATTCAAAGTGGCATGTTACATTCAAAATAGGTCTTCTGCCTTTCACTGAGACACGTTAGACCATCACTCCGTTCAAAATGGCTTATTACATTCAAAATAGGTCATCCATCTTTCAATGAGACACGCTGGACTGTCACTCCGTTCAAAGTGGCATGTTACATTCAAAATAGGTCGTCTTCCTTTCAGCGAGACACGTTGAACCATCACTCCATTCAAAGTGGGATGTTACATTTAAAATAGGTCATCCGCCTTTTAATAAATCACTTTGGACTGTCAATCCATTCAAAGTGGCATGTTATATTCAAAATAGGTCATCAGTCTTTTAATGAGACACGTTGGACCGTCACTCCATTCAAAGTGACATGTTACATATAAGATAAATCATTCACCTTTTGCTGGCATATGTTGGGTTGTTACCCCGATCAAAATGGCATCATATTTTGTAGAACAGGTTGTACAAATTGGTTTATCAACTATCTCAGAATAGCATGTTCAAACAGCTTTGCACCAATTTACGTTTGTGTAATGCTACATTTACAACAAATTATTTATTTGAGTTTTTGTCTAGAGCATTCGAAAGGATGGAATTCTCAAATCAAAACCACAGGTGTGGACGACTCCAAAAAGGACGAAGCATAAAGTGAAACTTTTTCATAGCAGCAAACTGGGACATAGTCTGAAGAGGGACTTCAAACTCTTTAGACGTAAGCTGAAGGACGACTTCTACCATCATCAAACCACACCCCTGTTAGAAGGCATTGAGGTATTTCAAGATATTTCCAAACTCATACTGGAAGTAACCTTCTCTGTGTTTCAAATCCGAGTGATAACACACTTAGAGTTTTGGAAATTATGTCTAGATAAATTCTTACCTATAAATATGAAGGATCCCACATTTATGGCTAAGAGGTTACAAACCTTTTTTCCTTAACTCAATTGAATTGTCACTCATCCTAAGACAAAGATCATCTAAAATAAAAAACTATCCTTTCTACCGATCGAATCAAAGTATAAGTAGTTTGATTCCCAAAATCATTGGGATATGTAGTCTGGGCTTAGTGTTGAAAACTCAACTTTTTGATTTCCCCCAATCCTCTTATTCCCCAGATTTTTGTTTTGACCAAAATTTAAAAATCAGAATAGCTTGTGAATTCTTTGAAAATCATGCTTTAAATCAAGCTTTATGAACTACAAGTGGCCTGAAGTCTTATTCAATCTGAGATATATAGGAAATTCGATACTGGGGATGGTCCATAACTCCATGAAACTCGTGCAAAGACCAATCTTTTCTGAAATACGAATTTCTGGTCTGACAAAATTAGAGATGTCAAACTTCCTTTGCCTAGGGTTACTTGCATTCACCCTAACCAAAGGGAAGGGGCAGTTGTTGATACCTAATTTTTTCCCTCCCCCATTCTAAATTAATTTTTCAGTTTCTCAATTTTAAATAATAGTAAAATCTTTGTTTAAAATTATTTTAAAATAAGTTCCAAGCCTACCCTTTGAATTTAAGTGAAATTAATATTTTTGTGTTTAATTATACAAGATCATATAATTACCAGTTAAAGAAAATGCTTTAGAACTTATTCTAAGTGAAAAGTCTGATTAAATTGCAAATAAACTCTACTCAAGATCGATTGAAAATAAGAAATTGATGACATAATTAGTTTCTTAATTTTTTAAATAAAATAATTATGCTTTATTAAATATTTATTTTGAAATTATTGAATTTGAGAAGCTCATTAAATTAATCAGAAGTTTATTTCGTCTCAACCTTGTCCAAATTTATTCAGTTGTTACAATTTTATTAATAAAAAATGGATATAATTTCAATGGGACACATTCCCTTTATTAATTTCTAATGACCCAACCCCTTTTTAAATTTATATAACCTAGCCTAAACACATAACATCCAGTCGCCCCACTCAAAATGACCCAGCCCAACTCTTTCCTCCGTTTTTTTTACCTGATTGAACCCTGTAAACAATGTTGAACAATCTCCAAACAAACCCCAGGCAACGTGTACATACACAAAAATAATGATTTCAACCCCATCAACAATAACAACACTTTAACAACAGCAAAACCATCAAACAACAACTTCAACCAATGTACAACCCGACACCAACCCGGCAACCCATTAAAATCCAAACTCGACGACCCAAACCCGAACAATCCAATGACATCAACTTCAACCAATAACAACACGCATTTAGTTTAGCTAAATGACACCTCATCATCCTTCAACATTCCGCGATTCAAGGGGAGTTGTACGATTTTGTACTACTCCCTGTCTCAAATTTAAAATTACCTTCAAAATTCCCAAAAAACCCCTGAAAAATTCTTATCCCACATCGACAATCAGTCAAGAATTGAGATTTTTAGGTTCCTATATAAACCCCTCTCTTTTACTATTAGAGGGAATTTTTTTCCAAACCAAAAAGGGGCTAAGAATTCTCTTTACTCAACTAAGATTTTGGATTTTGGTCCCCAGCCTTAGAGTTCTGAGAATTCTAGCTCGAGTTTCTTTTTTACTATTTTTCAGTCAAGGAAGTTGGTGAATTCATCGTCGACTCGTCATCCCGCTTGGCTGCTTTGGAATAGATGAATCCATATTGACCCCATTTCTCACATTTTTCGAGGATTGATTCCATTCCCTATCGAGTCAAGCCTCCTCCAAGGCCAAAAAATAGAGCAAAGTCATGAAGAAATGGACTAGAATATAGTAAATAAACATGATATACAGGTGATACACAAGGAAAGAAGTGCTAATACTCAACTGGAGGATCAAAAGGTATGTATATAACTGATTTTCAATCATGTTTACACCAATTATACAGAAAATGTGAAGAGAATGAGCTGTGATATACAATTGATATACACAGTTGAAAGAGGACCCAAAGTCCATAATTCAAAGCCCAAAGGCTAGACATATTTGAAAATGCACTAGGAAGGAGACCAAATCTCATTTCTTTTCTTCCATTAGTTGCTTGTAATTATTTTAATTATTTGAATTTAATTTAATTAATCCAGATGAATCTTTGGGGAGCAAGTTTATGTTAAAATGATTCATTTTATTTTAGTTATTTAATATTGATTCCTCTATTTAAGTAAACTAAAGCTTTCAAAAAATAACCCAATAATCCTCTATATTCTTTCGTAGTTATTAGAAAGTTTTTGAATCCATATTTAGGAGTTTGAAATAATCAGTTGTTCAATTATCTCAATTTGGATAAATTGTTAATACATTGACATTTAGTTAATTTCATTACTTTGGAATAAAATAAATGGACAAATTCTAATAAATTTTATTCAATTTTCAATAAAATTTTGAATGAATTCAAGATTTTTTCCAAAATAATTTCAAGCTTTTTACCACTTCAGAAAATTTTAAAATTAGCCAAATAAGTTTAATTCGCTGGAAACCACACTTTATGGATTTTCGAAAGTTCTTAATACCTTCTTTCGAATTTACTTGAATCCTTACCTAGAATCTGGTTATTTTTAAAAGGTTTTCTTTCAAAATCTCCCTTTTGAAATGAGTTCTTAATTTTTCTAAATTAAGTGGTGACTCTAAATTATTTTTCAAAGAAAAATCAAGTAGACTTCTTCTCTTTTATTTGCCACAAAGTTATGAAATGTTTGTGACTTTTTGAAAATGGATCGTAACAATGTATATTCTCCATCATAATTAGGGTAACATATGCCCCTACAGTTAATGAAATGGTACGTATATTTCCCTCACACTAATAGTAGGGGCATATGTGTGTCCAAAGTGCGATGGATGATATATACATACCATTTATTATAGTTTGTAGTATATTTGTCTCATTTTTGTTTTATTTTTTTAATCCAGAATAATCAACCCAAACCCACCATCCAACCTAATAAATTCACTATCCAATTCGATTTCAGTTAAAACCCAAGAGACGTTTATCTAACAGACGTATTTTTCCATCCCTATAACGATATACACACAAAATAATGTAACACCTACTACTACCAATTTTAAAAAACATTAACCCATAATATCAAAAAACAATTTCAAACAAATTGAACCCCCTAGGTTTTAATATTTAGTAAAATTCATCAAAAACACTACTCACCATTGGTCATCAAACACCACATAGCCACCGTCTTTGTCGAATCGAGAACACTCCACCGGGGAACCATAGTTGTACCCTTAAATCTGTCCACCTATAGATTAATCTCCACTCTCTCCAATCAGTAAACACCAACTAGCAATAACGACCAATTACTGTAATTTGACTGAGGTTCCGTTTAAGAAAAAATAGGGAGTATCAAATTTAAAACAACAGATAGAGATCGGGCTGAGTTAGTTTGAAATCAGATTCGATGGGTTTATTGGGTTTAACAATGGGTTTGGATTAATTATTTGAGATGAAAAAATAACATAAAAAGGAATAAATATACCCCCAAACTATGATAAATTAATTATTTGAGATATAAATTAACATAAAAAAAGGAATAAATATACCCCCAAACTATGATAAATAGTACATATATACCATCTGTTATACTTTGAATACACATATGTTTCTACCGTTAGTGTGAGGAGCATATACATACCATTTCATTAACGGTAGGGGCATATGTGTACCCAATATATGATGGAGGATATGTACATACTATTTATAATAGTTTGGGAGTATATTTTTCCTTTTTATTTATATTAATAGATAATTCAAATAAAAACCCGACCTATTTCTATAGCACCTTACCGTATGGCTCCTGCTGAGCTTAAAGTCTTGAACTCCCATCTCTAAGATCTTTTTAGTAAGGGTTTCATTAGAGAAAGTGTTTCCCCATGGGGAGCTCCTATTTTGTTTATTAAGAAAAAAGATGGGTCTATACAAATGTGTATTAATTATAGGCAGCTTAACAAGGTGATGGTGAAGAACCATTATCCTATGCCTCGTATTGATAATTTATTTGACCAGCTTCAGGGTACAGTTGTATTTTCTAAGATAGATTTGAGGTTTGGTTATCATCAGTTGAGGATTCAGGCTGAGGATATCCTGAAGACGGCCCTTAGGACCCATTATGATCACTATGAGTTCTTGGTGATGTCTTTTGGGCTGAATAATGGCCCAGCCATGTTTATGGACTTGATGAACTGTGTGTTCAAACCCTATCTAGACTCCTTTGTTATTATGTTCATTGATGATATTTTTGTGTATTCGAGGAGTAGTGAAGAGCATGCGCAACACTTGAGGATTGTTCTCCAGGTTTTACGAGAGCATGTGCTTTTTGCCAAATTCTCCAAGTGAGAGGTTTGTCTTGAGTCGGTGTCATTTCTTGTACATATGGTGGCTATAGTGGGTATTATGGTAGACACGACTAAGATTTCAGTGATTTATGATTGGGCTAGGCCTACGTCTCCAACTGAGGTTCACAGTTTTATTAGCTTGGCTGATTATTATAGGTGCTTTGTTGAGAGATTCACTACCATATTAGCCCTTATGGCTAAATTAACTCGAAAGAAAGTTCCTTTTTAATGGTCTGAGGAGTGTGAGTTGAGCTTTGGAAAGCTCAAGGATTGTCTCCCTTCAACCTTAGTATTTACTTTTCTAATTGAGGGGGAGGGATTCACAGTGTTTTGTGATGCATCTGGTGTTTGTCTTGGATTTTTTTGATGTAGCAGGGTCGTTTCATTGCCTATTCTTCTAGATAGCTTAAGGTGCATAAGTACAACTACCTCACTCATGATTTGGAGTTGGAGGCGGTAGTTTTCGCACTTAAGATTTGGAGGCATTACTTGTATGGTGTGCATTATGAGATTTTCACCGATCATTATAGTCTTCAGCATCTTATGGCCCAGTGAGAGCTTAATGCTCGCCAGCATAGGTGGATGGAGTTGCAGAAGGACTATGATATTTTCATCTTGTATCATCCA
Organism: Capsicum annuum; assembly: GCF_002878395.1. Classification (NCBI taxonomy): domain Eukaryota; kingdom Viridiplantae; phylum Streptophyta; class Magnoliopsida; order Solanales; family Solanaceae; genus Capsicum; species Capsicum annuum. The sequence goes on from NC_061115.1 coordinate 93,947,893, forward strand.
GGTAAGGCGAATATGGTGGTTGATGCCTTGAGCTGCAAGGCAATGAGTATGGGTAATTTGGCATGCATATTAGTTTCTTAAAGGCCCTTGGGATGGGATATCCAATCCTTAGCCAATTTGATGGTTCACCTTGATATTTCAGATCACGCGAGTATTTTGGCTTATGTGGAAGCGAGGTCCTCCCTATTTGAGCAGATTCATGATCGTCAGTTTGAGGATAGTAAGTTATGCCTTCTCCGTGATCAGTTGATGAGTGGTAAGTCTGGGAGACACACTATAGATTCTGAGGGTATCTTAAGGTTTCAGGGTCGTATTTATGTTCCCCAACTTGATGACTTAATTTAATTGATTTTGCTTGAGGCTCACAACTCTAGATATTCTATTTATCTCGGTATGACTAAGATGTATAAAGATTGAGGCAGCTTTATTAATTGGATGGTATGAAAAGAGATGTGGCAGACTTTGTAGCTCGTTCCCTATGTTGTCAGCAGGTTAAGGCCGAGCATCAGCATCCAGGCGATTTGACTCAGAGGTCCCATTCTTGAGTGGAAATAGGAAAGGGTTACCATGGACTTCATTAGTGGTTTGTCGCATACTTCCCATGATCATGATGGTATTTGGTTATTGTGTATTGTTTGACCAAGTCGGCATACTGTATTCCCATTCTAATGACCTTCAATGCTGAGAGATTAGCCTAGATTTATGTTTGAGAGATAGTTTGTCTGTATGGGGTCCCCATGTCTATTATATCAGACCGTGGTTCTGTACTTTACGGTTTTGGAGAGAATTTTAGGAAGAGTTGGGTACTCTAGTGGATTTGAGTACAACCTTTTATTTGTAGATGGATGGTCAGTCCGAGCAGACTATTTAGGTGCTTGAGGATATGCTTCGAGTTTATGTTATGGACTTTGGAGGAAAGTGGGAGAAGCAATTAGTATTGACAGAGTTCACTTACAATAACAATTACCATTTTAGTATTGAGATGACACCTTATGAGGCTTTGTACGGTAGGAGATGTTGCTCTCCTATAAGATAGTTTGAGACTTCTGAGGTTAGACCCTGTAGTACAGACTTTCTTCAGGACTCATTGGATAGCATCAGGTGATTCAGGATAGGCTGAGAGCAACCAAGAGTAGGCAGAAGGCCTACACCAATCATAGACTTTGAGCCTTGAGATTTGGTGTTGGTGATCATACATTTATTCATATTTCCCCTATGAGAGATGTGATAAGAATTGGGAGGAAGGGTAAGCATAGCCCTCGCTATATTGGTCCTTTTGAGATCCTCCGTGTAGTTGGCGATGTGGCCTATGAGTTAGCTTTATCTCCAAACTTTGCCGTTTTTTATCTATTTTTTCATGTCTTTATTTTGTAAAAGTATATTCTAGATCATTCTCATGTACTTAAATGAGACTCGGTCCAGTTAGATGAGCAATTGACCTTTGTGGATGAGCTCATGCTTATTTTAGCTAGTGATGTAAGTCAACTACGTTCTAGAGAGATTACAGTAGTCAATGTTCAGTGGAGTCATCGCCTAGTAGAGGAGGCTACTTAGGAGACCGAGAGTGAAATGCGGACCTAGTACCCTCATTAGTTCGAGGCTTCAGGTATTTTCTTCATCTTTAACTTTCAAGGATGAAAGTTCCTTAGTAGTGGATGTGATAATGACCTTTCAGGTCATTGTCTATGTTCTTGCTTATTTTCACTGATAGAGCTTCTACATAGCTGCCCCAAGTCATTAGTGACTGCCTGGAACTGATAGTTTGGTTACCTGGTAGTTCATTTGTTTTTTAGAACTACTTTTCCAATTTGAAGTATTTGTTTTTTCTAATTGATCACCAGGCAAAAACATTAGTAAAATGACCTTAAATGCAAAATCCAACTTCACCAACGCATCCAACTTCACCAACGCATCTAAAATATCAAAATCTATGTGGTTACATATGTCATTTGCTCAAAATAGACTCTGGATGTATCTCGAGGCATTGGTCGAAGCTCAAAACCAAGTTCCAAGCTTTAGCCTTAGCCTGGCTTAGAGAGAAATACCACGATTACGGTAGGTGAGGTTCAAATATGTGAATAGTAATTGCGACCAAGCGGGGTATGCAATTGCGCTACCCGAGGCTTGGGCAGGGCCTATATAAATAGTGTCTTACCTAAACATTTGGCCATTTATGCCTCCCTCTTGAGCTCTAACCCTAATAGAGTGAGAAATCTTCAAGTGAGTCTTGTGGGTTGATTAGCTGCTTGAATAACTTGTGTAATCCATTTTGCTACAAATCAAAGGTAAGATTCCTTCTATTTTGGTGTTAGTTTCTTGATTTCTAGATCCAAAACCCCTAAGTCTTTGAGGCTCAATTATAGCCACAAATGTGATTGATTTACTCAAATTTCTTGAGGGTTATAGCTCCTTAATGATAGTTGAGCAATGGGTTGGTCTCGAAAACTTATTTTCTAAAGGTGGGACCCACTGGTGATTTGGTGTCATTTTGTACCCATTGCACAATGGCGCCATAATGGGTATTATCATTCTTCTATTAATGCTAGGATTATGTTGTTGATAGTTTGGCTTGTTGAAAAAGCTTCAAGAAAAGAGAAGGCAAAACTCGTTGGTTCGTGTGCAATTTGGACTCAAGGTAGGTTAGGCTTACTTGTAGTTAGATTGAGATTAATTTTAATATAATCATGATATCTTGTGAGATTGGGCGGGGTCTTAGATGATAAATGAGTGAATGATGATCTTGGGATTAGTTGATCCTCGTAGGCTATTAAACTTGTAAAATATGATTCTTGTCTATAGCCTAGAACCTTGGATAGTTCTACTTGTAGTTTCATGAATAGTATGAGAATACTTTAGTTGCTCTAGTAGAGAAGAATGATGTTGTTGACTAACCTTAAGAGTATGTTGACCTAGACATGACTAGTTATGAATTGGCCTTAGTGTTTACGGTGACTTAGAAAGGATACTTGAAAAAGATTTTTCCTTATAGGCTTAGTAAAGATTGATAAGCCCTTATGGTGTAATTTAGATAAAATAGACTAATTCCAGGTAGAAGTTTGTCATATAGAAGTGAACTTAGGAATTATGGATAGTTAGGAGTGGGGCTTGACCTACCTTAAGCTTGAACTATGTAATTCTTTTGTGGCCTAGATACATGAGGAACTTCTAAGTTACGTTATTGATGTTATAATGGTTAAACCCAGTTGTTGGTTATGCATGTGGTCGATGGTTGGATAATGTGTATACTTGATTGATTATCTTGTTGTCATGATATGGATAGCCTTGAAAAGTATTGTAAATTGAACCTATGGTTATGCTATAGCTTGGATTATTGATGAGTTCACCAAGTGAACCTCTAATTATGTTACCACTCTTTCAATGACCCAAGCCTAATGATTAATCTAATGTATGTGAAGGATTTTCCTCTGGATTTAGTATTTTGAAAAATGGGAGAAAAGGAGGCATCTATAAAGCATGCACTTGACTTATTATTGACTTGATAATAAACATATTAACTTGGAAAAGAGGTGATTGCATATATCATTTTGATACTCATGCTCATGCATCTACTTATATTATGTAGTGATGATTAATAGTAAAGTACGATGTTATGTGTTACCTTACATCACTTATACTCCATCATTGTGGGTTGTATATGCTTATTGATTTGACTACATATGTATGTGTATATCATTGTCTTAAAATATGTGTTAATGATGTTATGATGATGCCTAGTGAATCTGGAGGATATAATGATGTTATGATAATGCCTAGTGCATCCGGGGGATATAATAATGTCATGATGATGCCTGCTGAATCCGAAAGATATAATGATGTTATGATGATGTCGTGTGAATCTGCAAGATATAATGATATTATGATGATGCTTGGTGAATCTGGAGGATATAATGATGTTATGATAATGCTGGGTGAATTCAGAGAATATAATGATGTTATGATATTCTCGCTGAATCCAGAAGAGTTAATAATGATATGATAATTTTATGTGTGGAAAGTATATATATGTATACATGTTTATATGTGAGGCTATGCCGTGTGTGGCTAAACCCGTTTGTGCGCTTGGGACATGATGTCTTCTTTAGTAAATTGTTATCCATTCTTTGTCATTAATCACTAGTTAAGAGGTGTGACCCTTGTTAACTCTAATTAGTAACTAGAAGTAGATTATTCCGAGTATCGAGTTAAGGCTAATTGAAATGTATAATCTTGTATAGAACTAAGGTCTCACCTAGCAAATCTACTTGACTTGGATAAATGGTTATGTTATGGAATTTTGCCTAGTAAAGTGGCTTATGTGATAACTAGTTGTCTCTAATAAATGGCTATGACTTGTAGGCTAGAAGCCCAGTGAACTAGTAGGTGTACCTTAGTTAGCTAAAATATGGAAACTAGTCCTTAAGGTTATGACATGCTCAATTATAATGAGCTAGTATTGTATGATGAGTGGTTAAGTTGACATCTAGCATGTGATGTTGTGGTGACTTAATTGATGACTTATATAATTAGGAGGCTAACTAGAAAATGGCTTTGAGATGGGTGAATAAATAATAGTTTTGGTAACTTGTAGCTTTTCCTTATCCATTGATTGGTAAACTATTAGACTTGCAAACTAGTGGCTCATGTAAATAGAGGTTAGCTATTATAGGCTAGATATGAAGTTTATTAAGATTAAATAACTATATACCATGTTATGGTGATATGGGCTTCGTTATGTCAAATTGTGGTATTGATGATGATTGTATACCTCGGTAAGAGGCCATGGCAGGAATGTACAACTCGTGGCTTTGGTCAGTTGCTTGTGTAGTTGTGCCTTGATATGTTGATGGATTGATCTTTTGGTGTACTCTCTGGTGGTATGGGACGCCATGACAAGTTCTTTGTTTGTCTTCCTTGAGTGTACTTACCAGCGGTATGGGACGTCGTGGTAAGTTCTTTTGCTTCATACTCTAATAATAGTAGTTTTGTTTATTATGGTAATTACATGATTGTTATTGTATATATGCGGCTTTATTCTTCCAGAGTGATTACTTATGTTGTATGAAAGTTATGGTATATGTGGATATGAAATGGTGTACTCTTGTTATAGTTTATTTGTTATTTAGATAGTGATATCGAAGAAGATCAGGTTTAATTTTGTACCTTGACTTTAAGTTATTGTGTTACTCTATATCGTCCTTATATTACAATTTAGCTCAGTCGACTGATGATGCCTACTGAGTATCCGTGTTTTGGTACACATGCTACAGTTCTGTACCATTTTAGTGCAGACTTGAGTTCTAGTTGCCACTGTTGAGTCTAGATCTTGCGGTGTTGATCATCAGGAGATAGGGTGAGCTCTTGGAGTTTGAGTTTCCCTTTGTCCCTTCTATTCTTATTCTGTCTTTCGTATTTGACATGAATGTATAAGACTATTTAAGACTATTAGACATTGTGTTGTAATTTTTATTTTCGAATGAAGAGATGCTCTTATACTAATACTATCAGGTCATGGGACTGGTATTTTAATGTTAGTTGTTTCTTTATGGAATGTCGTTATTATATTGTGTTCCCATATAGTGTCCATATTGGACATTCCGACCAAGGTAACCCATTGCATTAGCTTCGGGTTACAGTGATGGCTTACCTACTATGGGTTATGATAGGTGCTATCATGACTCAGAAGTCGGGTCATGACAAAATTGGCAAGCTTTGCATCTTCTAGCATAGTCCAAGCTATCTTTCACCATCATTTCCCAATAATATTCCATCCTTTTAATGTGAAATAGAGCTTCGGTCTAGACTTATGAGATCCACAAACTCCAAGTGCGCTTCTTACAATTCTTAAATTGCTTCTTTCTCTCCCAAAAAATGTTAGATTACTCCTTAAAATGATTTTCTATACAGCGTACCTTTGTAGTAAATAAAGAGAGGTGCACGATGGTGGATGTTCATCATTCTTCTTGGATCCTCTAGAAGTATCCCATAATATAAGTAGTCAATGATAGGTTGTCGCCAATCTTCTTTTACAGCTTCAGACACGACGACGAGGTGCTCAAACTTACTTTCTACATCTTCATCCTCACTCAGTGGTGGTACTACCCATTCTTGGAGGATAGTAACTCATGTCTAATTCAGAAAAGTTAGGGTTGAGGCCAAGGCATCTAGGGCATCGTCTTTCTTATTTTCTTTTCTTAGCACATGCTGTAGGGTTATTCTCTAAGCCATCCTATCAACTTTTGAGCATAATCATGATATGGACGTAGCTCAGGCTTTATGACTTTATAGCTTCCCAAGAGTTTCTTGATCACTAATTGAGAGTCACCAAAGACTTGTAATTATAGTTATTTCATATCAACCTCCATCTCAAGTCCAAGTATTAACACTTGATATTCAACAACATTATTAGAGTAATGGTTTGTCAGGGTAAAAGAGTATGGGTTGACCTCTCCTTGTGGAGTGAAAAACACCACACCAACACCAGCTCAACCTCTATGTGCGGCACCATAAAAGTATATCTTCCATGGAGGTCTAATTCAATAACCATTACATCTTTATCAGGAAGTTCATTGGTCAATTACCAATCATCAGGTATTGGGTGGTCTACCAAGTAGTCTACTAATGACTGGTCCTTTACTACCTTTTGGAGAACATACACAATCTCAAAATATTTATATTAAAGGTACCACATTGCTAGTCGATTCCTAAGGACTGGTTTTGTCATCACAAACTTGATGGGATTTGCCCTAGACACAAGACAAATGACATGATCCTGAAAGTAGTGTTTCACATTTTAGATTGAGAAGCCAATGCCAAAGAAAACTCTTCGATTGGAGAATAATTTAGCTCATTCGGTGTCATTATTCTGCTTAGTTAGTAAAGAGAGTTTTCTTTGCCTTCACTATTTTCTTGAGCCAGTAGTGCTCCAAATAACCTTTCTTGCACTGTGATATATAGTATCAATGGTTTCCTAGGTATGGGCACTATAAGAACCAGAGGCTTCATCAAGTATGATTTGATACTTTCAAAGGCCTTACTACAAGCTTGGTCCCATTCAAAATGAACATTTTTTTTCATGAGACAGCTAAATGGTTGACATTCTATGGATAGGTTCGAGATGAACCTCCTGAAATATGCTAGCCTCCCTTGAAGGATCTTTAAATCATGAATATATTGAGGCTCGGGTATCTTTAAACTTACATCAACTTGGCCTGATCAATTTCAATTCCTCAGTGTCGTACAATATAGCCAAGAAGCTTTCCAAAAATAACTCGTAAGGCATATTTCAGTTGATTCATCCTAAGTTGAGATCTTCTGAGCAACACAAATACCATTCTTAGGTCTTTAAAGTGGTCGTTTATAACACCCCGAATCTGGTACTCGGAATACCACACGGTGCTCATGACCCCGAAGGACCATAAGCTAACCCATAACTGATATCTGTACCTGTACACTACATAATATACGGTATAAATGCGGAAATAAAGGCTAAAAGGCCATAAGGTTCAAAGATATGATAAAACATAACATCTGAAGATATGGTATATCAATACGAAAACAACTGAAATAACTATATGAACATGCTAGTCTGAAAGCCTCTAACACTATACTCTCTGACTAAGGAGTTGATGGGACATGTCCCAAACCAAATCTAACTACTGAAATAAACTAAGTACTATAGAAGTAAAGTAATCAAATCATAACATACTCGAATGATGAGGACTCACTGCTGACTCTGACTGCTGAAACTGGAATGCTACTGATGTTCTGGAGCTCATACTTCTGAACCTATGGTACAAAACACCATAGCGCAAATACGTCAGTAAAAATTGAATGTATTGGTATGTATGTGAGGTAAGCTGAATGCAAAGGGTTCACATGTATGAACTATACTAACTGACTGAATAAAATTAACGTGGGAATGCATGCATGAATACATAATAACTATAACTGAGTTTGTAATAACATGATTATTGAGTCTGAGTATTGATAACATGAGATACTGATAGTTGTATAACTGAAATAACTGATACTGAGCGACTGTAGCAGATAGTCTAGGTTCTGATGGAACTAACTGAGTTCCGTACTATTCTGAGTTGACTGTATCTGATAGTCCTAAAATCTGAAAAAATATCTGAGTTCTTTTACTGAGACTGAATGAATGTATTTAACAGTCCTGATTATGTAACTAAAACTGTTGGAAGTAGTCATCTAACTGACATAACCTAAATGAGTAATATAATTGAGATGGGGTCCAATCTGTAACCCCAATTAGAAGGGTGTCAATACCACGCCACTGGTAAGGACAAGCTGTGAGTAATCCCTCATCTAACAGGTACTCTAAGGAGAATGGTGGGACCCTCATCTAACAGTTTAAGCCACATTATCTACCCTAATCTAGCAGGTTTGATGTCTCAACCTACGTTGGCTACGTAGTTCTGGAGCGCAAGGATTTCTTCTAAGAATCACACCCTCTTCTAACAGGTGAGTTCCCATCCCTGGGATCACTCGGTGCTGAATCCTACTCCTATCTGAATAGACAATGAACTGAATATACTAGACTGAGTTCACTGAATTCTGTTGACTAACAGAATATTACTGAGATATGAAAACTGACTGAGATTACTGAGATTACTGGACTGATACTGAATTTACTGAGTTTTCCTGAGTCATGTAACTGATTGAATTCTACTGATCATGGCTTGACTGAGATTATCATGAAATTGACATTGGCTCATGGTACAAGTTTGAAAACACAACAATGGCTATACATATATCCATAATTCATTGAATAAGACATTTCATCAAACACTTGACATGCATTAACTTGTACATGAATGGGGATTTCATACTATCATACCATAATGACATTTTTTCCCTCCAAATAGGCATTTAATCAAACACATGGGGAACATACTTTGGTTATGTCATCATCAATGCATCTAATTATCATGGTTGCATAATTAAATTTGCAATTGGAGGGGTTTATCATGAATATTATGCAAATCATCACATACTAGGACCAATCATTGGAACATGTAATTTAAAACATGAATTAAAACCCCACAACAACATGAACATGAATTTCAATTCAACTAAATTATGAACATTCATAAATACCCAAATCTTTGATTTTGAAAAGAGATCTTGAGCTCCATGGGTGAAAGGGACCCATGAATCAACACTTGACATACCTTGATTGTGAGTTTCTTGAAGTCCTTGGACTTGAAGAACTTGAATCTCTTAGTTTTCTTGAAGAAGGGTTTGGATCTTGAGTTTGGAAATAGATCTTTGAGAGGAAAACCTAATTTTCGATATTATAGAGGAATAATGAAGGCAGGAGCCTTGGTCTGATATCATTAGGTATTAGAAAAGGTGGTAAAAGATCAAAAAGTCCTTTTCAAAAATGACTTAAAATAACTGAACGAAATATGCGACGGTGGGTGTGATGGTCCTTCACTGGGTCGACGGTCCATCTATCCTAACCGTCGCACCTGGGCAAAATAAAGGTTCACTGCCTCTTCTACGACAGCTTGGGCGACGGTCCGTCACTAGCTCAATGGTCTGTTGGCCTGAGCCATCGCTTTTAGTTAGAATGTGGTCTCACTGTCTCCGCTGTGATAGCTTGGGCGACGGTTCGTCACTAGCTCGACGGTCCGTCGATTCTCACCGTCGCACCTAGGCAGTTTTGACTGCTTTCTGTATTTTGGCCATAACTTTCTACCCTGATACCAGATTTTGATGAAATGGGTATTGATGGAAAGCTTATTCAATTTTTCACTTAACAAAAAGTGAAAATCTTAGAAATTCCACGTGTATAAAAGTGGATTTATCTTTTAAATTAAGTCTTTAATATTTTTGGGATGAATTTAAGCTAGGTAGAAGTACGGGGTATTACAATATCTCCCCCTTGGGAACATTCATCCTCGAATGAGTCTAACTGAGAGGGAAGATGGATAAACTAACGTACATTCTAAACATGAACAATTGGAACATGATTTTATGACTGACATGACTGATAACTGGATATATCATACTGAACATGAATATTTGATGCATGTGTTACTGATTCGTGAATGCATAACTGAGTATGCAATGGTATTTAATACCAATTTTATAACTGGAATCTAAATATAAAACTGAATAAGCTTAAGAAGAACTGTTACCTTGAGCTAGGTCTGAGTTAGCGGGGAAGAGGTGAGGATACTTGGTACGCATATCTACTTCTGCTTCCCAAGTAGCTCCCTCAACGGACTCATTCTGCCAAAGAACTTTGACTAGAGGGACTTCTTTGTTCCTTAGTCTAGGAATCTGGTAGTCAAGGATTTTGACTGAAATTTTCTCGTAAGAGAGACCGTTCTAAATATCTACGCCATTAACATGGACTACGACTACTAGGTCACCTATGCTTTTCTTAAGAAAGGAGACATGAAAGACTAGATACACTGAAGCTAGATCTGAAGGCAACTCGAGGTCATAAGCTACCTTGCCGAAATGACTAAGAATTTTGAAGGGACCGACATATCGGGGACTGAGCTTTCCTTTTTTGCCGAATCTCTTTACTCCCTTCATGGGAGAGATCTTTAGATAGATAAATTTATTAATCTCAAACTCGAGATCCTTTATTGAACACGCATGAATGGGAATATGAGAATATGATTGAGTCTGTAACATGTGACATAGACTGAGTATAGTGAACTAAACTGAGCCATTGTGTACATGGCTTACGACAGAGATTGGAGCTTGAGGGTCCACCTATGAGTACCCACTAATCCAAGCTAGATTCCTTACATGAACAAGGAATGACATGTTTAGGTAACGAAAGTTCAGGGGATTATAGTGTATCTCCCCCTTAGGACACTACGTCCCACGAAGAATGCTAACTTGGCTGATATACTGAAGAGAGAATAGAATGATGCATAGGGCACCCATGAACGGAATCACTACTGAATATCTGGGATCTGAGACTGAGTCATGAAATATGAACTGAGCTGAACATGGAACTACTTGATTGGTCCATCTTAGAATGGTTACATCCATGAGACTTTGAATAGTGCGACTAGGTGGACATAATGGGAAAATATGTGAACTTGTCCGTTTGACTATTGACTGAAGTACTGGTCGTTCAAACTAATTCCTACTGACTGACTCATCTGATCTACTGACTGACTAATGGCTGAGTACTGGGCATGTAAGACTGAACTATACTTAGTCTGAATAACTGGACTGAGAATATAGAGTTTTTATGAACATAAGAAAGGGACTAACTAAGTAACATGAGATAGCTGAGCATTAATTCATGAAATACTTGTATTGTCTAAGAATGCAAGACTAGGCTTATAACATGATTAGGAAACATTCTGTAAGCTGAGGTAATGAAACACTGATAAGATGCATAATTGATAACTACATGCTGTGGTCAAACAAGCCTGAAATTAGACTGTGGTACTGATCTGATTTTTGAACTGAGGCTGAGGCTGACACTATATCTAAGACTGTAGCTGTAGTACCCTAAACTTTTTTTTGAAGTCAAATCTAGTCTTCAGAAGAGTTAGTGATGACTTCCTAAATGATTAATGTTTAAATAAGATAGAATTTCCCCAATTTTAACTTTTTATCATGTGGGAAATTGAATTAGCTTTCCATTCATACCCATTTTGTTAAAATTCAGTATCGGGGTAGAAAATTATGGCCAAAATATAAAAAGCAATCAAAACTGCCCAGGTACGACGACTTGGGCGATGGTCCATCACTAGCTCGACGGACCATCGCCCAAACCACCGTAGTGAAGGCAGTGATACCACATTATGCCTAAGGGCGATGGCTAAGGCCGACGGACCATCTCCCAAGCCATTTTAGAAGAGGCAGTGGACCCCTATTCTGCCCAGGTACGACGGTTAGGACCCACGGACCGTCGACCCAGCGATGGACCGTCACACCCACTGTTACATATTTTGTTCTGCTATTTTTAAGCCATTTTTAAAAGGGTATTTGGGTCTTTTTCCACTTGTTTTAACCCCTAATTATACCAGACCATAGCTTATAACTTCATTATTCATTCACAACATCCAATTAGGGTTTCTCTCAAAGATTAATCCCCAAGAACAAGAAACCCTAGGTAATTTCAAGTTAAGGATTCAAGATTTCCTCTACCAATCTTTAAGAAATCATCCACCTAGGTATGTTTAGTGTTGATTCATGGGTTCCTTTCACCCATGAAGCTCAAGAATCCTATTTTAAAATAATGAATTGTGAAACCCATGTTGTGGATTGATTATAATCATGTTTATGTTGTTGTGCGACTTCCAAGTTTGAAGCTTTAATATGTTTTCATGAATTTTTTTAATGTATGGATTGAAATAGATGAAATTCAGTTGAATGAAGGAACTTGATGTATTAAGTTGATGTTCATGCTTAAGCCCAAAGTTATGCATACTAGATGTTTGATAAAATGCCTAAGAGAGTAAGATTTATTCTTATTGACTCAATAGGGCCTAAATGATGAATCCATGCTTTATCCTTAGGTTTCAAAATGACTTTCATGCTATTGTGATGCGTTGAAATTGTTTGACGAAATGCCTATGAGACTAGAACTGTGTAACCATGATATATTTGAATGCATTCCTATTCATGTACAAGAGTATGAGAACCAAGTGCTTTAAGAAATTCCCAAGTGATTGTATTATGAATTATTAATTATAGTCATGAGTTCAAGAAGTATCATGTCTTATTAGTTTCATGCTATCGAGTCCTGGGGGTAATTATACCTGATAATTTAGCTGTGTGCCTAGAGCAAGTGTCAGTTTCATGATAATCTCAGTCAAGCCATGATCAGTAGAATTTAGTCTGTTACATAACTCAGGAAAACTCAGTAAATTCAGTATCAGTTCGATAATCTCAGTAATCTCAATCAGTTATTAGATCTCAGTAATATTTCATCAGTCAATAGAATTTAGTAAAACTCAATCCAGTTCTGTCCAATATATTCAGTTCAGTGTCTATTAAGATGAGAGTAGGATTCAGCACCGAGTGAGCCCAAGGATGGGAACTCACTTGCGAGTAGAGGGTGTGATTCTTAGAAGCAATCCTTGTGCTCCAGAACTACATAGCCAGCGTAGGTTGAGACATCAAACCTACTAGACGAGGGTAGATGAGGTGGTTTAACCTGTTAGATGAGGGTCCTGCCATTCTCATTAGAGTACCTGTTAGATGAGGGTCACTCACAACTTGTCCTTACTAGTGGCGCGGTATTGAAACCCTTCCAATTAGGGTTACAGATTAGACCCCAACTCAGCTATAATAGCTTATTAGGGGCATGTCAATTAAAGAACTACTTCCCATAGTTTTAGTTACAGGATTAGGACTGTCAGATACAGTCATTCTATCTCAGTAATAGAACTCAGATAGTTCTACAAAATTTAGGACTGTCAAATACAATCAACTCAGAATAGTACAAAACTCAGCTAGTTCCATCAGAACCTAGACTGTTAGATACAGTCACTCAGTATCAGTTACATCAGTTATCAGTAACTCATGATATCAGTACTCAGACTCAGTAGTCAATATTATCATAAATTCAGTTACAGTTACTTATTTATGCATGTATTCTCACATTCATATTATAAGCCAGTTAGTATTGTTCATACATATGAGCCCTTTGCATTCAGCCTACCTTACTAGCATTCCAGTATATTTAATCATACTTACGCATTTGCGCTATGGTGTTCTATACCATAGGTTCAGAAGTATGAGCTCCAGAGTATCAGTAGCATTCTAGTCTCAGCAGTCAGAGTTAGAAGTGAGTTCTCATCCTTTGAAGACATGATCATTTCTTTATTATTTCATTACTTAGTGTATTTCCGTAGTTGGAGTTAATTGGGGACATATCCCATCAACTCCTTATTCAGATAGTTCAGTTTTAGAGACTTTCTGACTACAGTATGTTCAGACAATTATTTAAGTTATTTTGGTATTGATATACTGTATTTTCAGATGTTGTGTTTTATCAGATATTTGAACCTTATGGACTTTCAGCCTTTTATTCCACATTTATATAGTATATTATGCAGTGTTCAGGTACAGATATCAGTCATAGGTTAGCTTATGGTCCTTTGGGGTCACAAGCACCATGTAGCATTTCGGGTACCTGATTCAGGGCGTTACAGTAGCAAAGATTGCTACTAAATTTATAATTGAGACTTATACTAGGACTGAATCTTGATTTCTAATAATTAAGGTTTAAACTGCTATTGAAGTACTAAATTCTGATTGTTAAGTAATTGATAACTGAAAGCCATGGTCCTGTGGGACTATCTGAGTCCTTTACTGAATAACAATTACTAAACTGATGCTGTAACTGAGGCCTGAAGGCCGGAACATCAACACCATGGATTAACCAAGGGATCTAAACTGAGGGTATACGTGACATAACCTGAGCTTTGCTGATCACTAGGAGTGGAACACGAGTCATGTAGGCTGAGCATACTGTAAAGCACAACATAAGTACATGAGCAATGAGTTGCATGACCTGATTCTGAAAGTTCTGTATCCATGGGACATGATCCATACTATTGAGTAAACTGGAACTCCTTATACTAGGAACTGAAAACACATATGATTCTATGGAAGGTGCATAAATGTAAGCTATGTTCATGGAACATGATTTGTACCACAGAGTAAATTGGTACTCCTTATAATGGGAACTGAAATCGTACATAATTTTCACTAATGTGCACAAATATGCTCAATGATCATGGAGCTCATAGGTAGGACATGAATAGATATCATGATACTTGATGGGTTTTGAGGATCTGTAATAATATTTTGAGATGGCCTGTATGATTATGTTCACTGCGAGAATAGATGAGAATGACATCTATGAAGACTATGACGAATATGTCCAAGTACTACTTGAACACATGGTTCATCAAGTCCATAAAGGTTGTTGGGGCATTGGTAAGACCAAAGGACATGACTAAGAATTCGAAGTGACCGTACCGAGTTCAAAAAAATGTCCTCAGAATGTCACATTCTCTAACTCTGGGTTGATGATAGCCTGATCTGATGTCTATTTTAGAGAAATAGCTGGCACCCTGAAGTTGGCCAAATAAGTCATTAATTCTGGAAAGTGGATACTTGTTCGTAATCATGACTTTATTGAACTAACGGTAGTCTTTACATATTCTAAGAGAGTCATCTCTCTTTTGCACGAACAGAATTGGTGCACTCTATGGGGAAACACTAGGCTCGATGAATCCCTTATCTAATAGATCCTTCAACTAATCTCTTAATTCTCTAAGTTCCACTGGTGCCATTCTGTATGGAGGAATATATAAAGGCTGAGTATCTAAAAGAAGATCAATGTAGAAGTTTATTTCCCTTTCGGGAGGAACTCTGAGAAAATCTTTGGGAAACACATCTAAATATTCATTCACTACTGAGACTGATTCAAGACTGGGAGTTTCAAAACTAGAATCCTTAACTCGAACAAGATGATAGACACATCCATTAGATATTATTTTCCTGGCATGTAGGTAGGAAATAAGATGACCTTTAAAAACTGAAGTACTACCTTTCCACTTTAGGACGGGTTCATTTGGGAACTAAAACTGGACAACTCTATTTTTGCATTTGGCTGTGGTATAGCAGGAATGAAGCCAATCCATTCCAAGAATGACATTAAAATCAGTCATCTCTAATTTAACTAAGTCTGCTGAAGTGACTTTCTGAGATACCATAATCGAACAATTCCTGTATACTCGTTGGGCTATGATAGTTTTATCCACAAGGATGGAGACTGAGAAGGTCTCTGCTAGAATTTTGGGACTGACTCCAAAATCAACTGCTATATAGAGAGTAACAAAAGATAAAAAAGCTCCTGGATCTAGCAAGACGTAAGCATGTAACGTACTAGTAACCACATTAGGAGAATTTTCCTGATTCTATCAGGACTGGAGAGCATAGAGTCTATTTGGGTATTGACCACTGGTGGCACTGGAGGTGGCACCCTACTGATTCAGGCGACCGAACTGAGCTGAGGAATGGTTATGCTGACCCTGAAAAACTGACTGGGGGCAATCTCTAACTTTATGGCCTAGCTTTGCACATCCAAAATAGATGTCGTTGCCAGCTTTATAGATTCCCTAATGGTTCTTACCTCAAGTCTGACAAAGGGGATGGGTTCGAGCAATGCTAACACTTTCTGAGGTTGAGGGCCAGGTACCCTATCCCTGTTGTCGTCTCTGAATTTTGGCACTGGAGCACTCGCTGAAGAAGAGGCTGGGACAACAGCTTACTGATTGCTATGAGCTACTACTGAGTAAGATAAAGTGAGGGAGTCAGTTTTGAATTCACCATGAAAGGTATGCTCGTCTAGGGAATCTGCCTGAACGAGCGAAGGTACTGACTAATTTCCTGCTCTCCTTTTGTTAGCCCTTTCGGGAGACATATTCTGTAAATAAAATGGAAAAATAGATTTAGACTGGGAGTCTACATTTGATCTTATGCTCACTGGCATGACATGAATACTGAAAGAAGGGAAACTATTCCTAAAATATCTCATAGCCTTCTGTCCATAAGTGTGATGCACAACATACCCATGCGCAAGACTCTACTAGATGCGGCTTTTCAGACTTCCTAGGACATTGTTGAACCTTAGGGTTTGATACCAAGTTTGTAACACCCCGAATCTGGTACCCTTTACTAACCCATGACTGATATCTGTACCTGTATACTGCATAATATACTGTATAAATACGAAAATAAAGGCTGAAAGGCCATAAGGTTGAAAGATTTGATAAAACATAACATCTAAAGATATGGTATATCAATACCAAAACAACTGAAATAACTGTCTGAACATGCTAGTCTGAGAGCCTCTAACACTATACTATCTAAATAAGGAGTTAATGGGACATGTCCCCAACTAACTCCAACTACTGAAATAAACTAAGTACTGTAGAAGTGAAGTAATCAAATCATAACATCCTCAAATAATGAGGACTCACTACTTACTCTGACTGCTGAAACTGGAATGCTACTGATATTCTGGAGCACATACTTCTGAAACTATGGTATAAAAACCATAGTACAAATGTGTCAGTACGATTGAGTGCACTGGTATGCATGTGAGGTAGGCTGAATGCAAAGGGTTCTCATGCATGAACTATACTAACTGACTGAATAAAATTAACATGGGAATGCATGCATGAATACATAATAACTATAACTTAGTTCGTAATAACATGATTAGTGAGTCTGAGTATTGATAACATGAGATATTGATAGCTGTATAACTGAAATAACTAATACTGAGTGACTGTATCTGACAGTCTAGGTTCTGATAGAACTAGCTAAGTTCTATACTCTTCTGAGTTGACTGTATCTGAAAGTCCAAAAATCTGAAAACTATTTGAGTTCTTTTACTAAAACTGAATGACTGTATCTGATAGTCCTGATTCTATAACTAAAACTATAGGAAGTAGTCATCTAACCAATATGCTCCAAATAAGATAATATAATTGAGTTGGGGTCCAATCTGTAACCTTAATTAAAAAGGTGTAAATACCATGCCAATAGTAAGGACAAGCTGTGAGTAATCCCTCATCTAACAGGTACTCTAAGGAGAATGGTTGGACCCTCATCTAATAGGTTAAGCCACCTCATCTACCCTTATCTAGAAAGTTTGATGTCTCAACCTACACTGGCTACGTAGTTCTGGAGCAAAAGGATTACTTCTAAGAATCACACCCTCTACTAATAGGTGAGTTCCCATCCCTGGGCTCACTTGGTGCTGAATCCTATTCCCATCTGATTAGACACTGAACTGAATATACTAGATTGAACCAGACTGAGTTCACTGAATTTTGTTGACTGACAAAAATTACTGAGATCTGATAACTGACTAAGATTACTAAGATTACTGAGATTACTGGACTAATGTTGAATTTACTGAGTTTTTCTGAGTCATGTAACTGACTGAATTCTACTGATCATGGATTGACTGAGATTATCATAAAACTGATACTGGCTTTAGGCACATAGCTAAATTGTCGGGTACAAGTACCCCCAGGATTCGATAGCATAAAAGTAATTCATGCCACAAGTTTGAAAACATAACAATGGATATACTTATATCCACAATTCATTGATTAAGACATTTCATCAAACACTTGGCATGCTTTAACTTGTACATGAATGAGGATTTCATACTATCATACCATAATGGCACTTTTTCCTCTAAATAGGCATTTAATCAAACACATGGGAAGCATACTTTGGTTATACCATCATCAATGCATCTAATTATCATAGTTGCATAATTAAATTTGCAATTGGAAGGGTTTATTATGAATATCATGCAAATCATCACATACTTGGATCAATCATTGGAACATGCAATTTAAAACATGAATCAAAACCCCACAATAACACGAACATAAATTTCAATTCAACTAAATCATGAACATTTATAAATACACAAATCTTTGATTTTGAAATGAGATTCTTGAGCTCCATAGCTGAAAGGGACCCATGAATCAACACTTGACATACCTTGATTGTGATTTTCTTTAAGTCCTTGGACTTGAAGAACTTGAATCTCTTAGTTTTCTTGAAGAAGGGTTTGGATCTTGAGTTTGGGAATAGATCTTTGAGAGAAAAACCCTAATTTTTGATGTTGTAGATTAATAATGAAGGCAAGAGCCTTGGTATGATATCACTAGGTATTAGAAAGGGCGGTAAAAGACCAAAAAGGCCTTTTTAAACACAACTTAAAATAACTGAATGAAACATGTGATGGGGTACGATGGTCCGTCGCTGGGTCGACAGCCCGTCGGTCCTGATCATTGCATCTGGGTAGAATAGGGGTTCACTGCCTCTTCTAGATGGCTTGGGCGATGGTCTTTCATTAGATCGATGGTCCATCGGCCTGAGCCATCACTCTTAGGTAGAATGTGGTCTCACTATCTCCTAGGCAGAATGTGGTCTCACTATCTTCACTGCAACGGCTTGGGCGAAGGTCCGTCGACTCTCACCGTCGCACTTGGACAGTTTTGACTGCTTTCTATATTTTGGCCATAACTTTCTACCCCGATACCATATTTTGATAAAATGGGCATCGATGGAAATCTTATTCAATTTCTCAGTTAACAAAAGTGAAAATCTTTGAAATTCCACGTGTATAAAAGTGGATTCATCTTTTAAAACAAGTTTTTGACATTTTTGGGACAAATTTAAGCTAGGTAGAAGTACGGGGTATTACATCATCCCTTTTTCATGACTTCACTACTAAGTTATCCACATAGCACTTAATATTTAATAGAGTATGCCATTGAATATGTTTCGCATATCCCTTTGATAAGTGGCACCAACATTTTTCAAACCAAAAGGCATCATCTTATAGCAATAAATTCCTTTAGGCGTACGAAATATTGTGAGCTCTTCATCCTTTGACACCATGCAAATTTAGTTATGCCGGATAAACCATCCATTAAGGACATTGCATCATAATTAGTTGTAGCATTAATCATTACCTCTAGAATAAGAATTGGAAAATCATCCTTAGGGAAGGCGTGGCTGAGATCCCTAAAGTCGACACAAACTCGAAGTTGTCCATTTTTCTTCCTCATAGGAACAATACTTGAAATCCATCTAGGGTATTTAAATTCATGAATAATGACAACTTTGATGAGTTTGTTAACTTCATTTTCAATCAATGGAACCGACTCTAGCCTAAAGTACCTTTGGGCTTTTTTAATAGGACGAGCACCATTCTTGACTGCCAACTGATGGACTACTACTTTTGGATCTAAGTCAGGCATCTCCTTATAAATCCAAGCAAAGACATCCTTATATTCTGTGAGTATGTCTAGATAAGTAATTTCTTCATCCCTCTCTAGAAAAGTACTCAGATAAGTTGGTCTTTGGTCTTATCGATTCTAAGATTGACTTTCTTCAAAGGATCTATTGTGGTCTTTACTCCTTCTTTGAGTTTCGATGGAGCATCTCCGACATCTTCCTCTTCTTGAGGATCATCGCTATTGATGGATATATGGTAGCACCAGAAAGTATCTTCCATCTCTTCATCAACTTTTATTTGAAATAAGACATTATTTTTATTTTGGGTTGTAATAAGATAAAAGGATCCACCACTTTCTTTATCTTCCTTATGCTTCTTGGTGTAGACCATAGTATGATCCTTTGATTTTAACATCTCCTTGTATGAAACCACAAAATCTGTCTGTCGCCTCATTCTGAAAGGAATCAAACTTTGGAAATCCTTTTAGATCTTAGGTGAAGAGTGCCTTGTTGTGTTTATACAACTTCTATGATGTTTACTGCTTTTCTTCTTATTTAGTGGACCCAAACTCTAAAAAATAAAAGTTCTTGTAATTTGTTCTCCTAATCGATCAAAGATAGAAAGCCTTCTTTAGAAGTAGTAGACTCCTCTTCTATAGTAATGTAGTTACTAATTGCCCTTCTTATGGTGATGCAAACTAGAGGTGGAGGCGTGTACCTAAGGTCATCACATTCCTGCCTGGTTTTTCTTTATGATGGAAGTTTACCCATCCTTGATATCTCATTAGGATTGTATTTATCTTTTATAAATAACTTGTAAGAATTTGGATCAAAGCCTTTTTTTGTATGCTTCACGGAGAGTGTCATATCTTGTGGCAGATTTTGAGCCACAAATTCTCCAAGCAGCTTTGGGGATGGGTTTATTTCATCAATCCACTTGATAGGTAGTGTTATCCCCCTAGTACATTATATTGGGCATAGACCAAATAATTTGTTAGTTTTTTTACCTTTGGTACGTAGCGGAGAATAGGAGATGCCATTTTTTGTGGATGTGACACTTTCTTTATTCAAAGTGGAGAGAGGCTTCTTTGTGGTGGAATTTTTTATAGTCACCATGAACTTTTTAGAGGCAAGATCATCATACTTGTTATTGGTGACATCATCAACACTTTTCTCATACACAACATAATTCTTCATGTAGAATTTTGCATCGACAAAGTGTGGCTCAGTTTCAGTGAATGTCTTATCATCGACAACTATCTTTCTTTCCACGTTGCCTTTGAGATACTTATAGCATTGATAGTAAGAGTATGAGATAATATTTTTCTCATGTACCCAAATCCTACCAAGCAATATATTATTTAAAGTCTTGGCATCAACACATGCATCAATGTATTTAATCGAAAATTACCCATATGAACCCTTAACTTGATTGATCCTATGGCTCTATGACCCCCTTGGATTATCAAATGACTTTTAGCAAGTTCATCAGTAGTAATGCCAAGTTCCTTCATTGTGCGAATAGGCAGGATGTTAACACTGGATCCCTCATCTATTA
The DNA here is from genome assembly GCF_002878395.1 of Capsicum annuum. Taxonomy (NCBI): domain Eukaryota; kingdom Viridiplantae; phylum Streptophyta; class Magnoliopsida; order Solanales; family Solanaceae; genus Capsicum; species Capsicum annuum. The sequence goes on from NC_061115.1 coordinate 93,969,245, forward strand.
AGACACTATTTATCTTCTTTTCTAAAACTTGATCCACCATATACAAAGAATAATTGTGTAGGGTTTCACCAAGTAGGAGATAATTATTTTTAAATGTAATTTTTGTATCACATACATATGTTTCTTGGTTAAGAGGTTTAGTAGTCTTTTCAAAAGATGAAGGAACTTTTATGGGTAGATTTTTACCCTTTGCCCCCTCTTTGCCAGTATTAAAACAAGAGGCCTAAAGGTTGAATTGAGCCATTTTTGCGAGAAACCAACTTGGTAGCTATTCTTCCAAAGTTACAGGATGCCATGGTTTTTGTTGGTGAAGCTCCATTACCCTCGTCTTCTTTGAAAGCTCAACCAACCTCTATTTTCTCAGTTTCTTCCTATCCTTCTTTTAGTAGTTTGGTTGGATGACTCTTTTCATAGACTCGTATTTTTGCGTCTATGCCTGGTCACCATAGTCCAAACTTCATTATCAGCTTCATCAATTGAAGACATTTCATGCTCTAATGGTTTCTATTTATGCTCTTCGAAGCATATTTACACCAGATTGAGTAAGTCAAAAGTGATAGAGATTTGATAAGAACCAACCATATCGTCATCAAAGAAGATCTTCTTATAATTTGATAATTGGCATACTTTGTCCTTGAAAACAAAATACTTTTCTAGAGAGTGACCCACAATCCTATGATACTTGTAATAATTTAGGTCGTTGGTCCTTCCAGCTTTGTCGGGTCACTTCATCTCTAGTAGTTTAATAAGCTTATGCTCAAAAAGTTCATATCAGCCACATATGAATCAAGGAAGAGGTATTCTTTATTGAATATCCTTCAAGGTAAACTTCTAATTTGGACATGCTCAAAAAGTCATTTTCATGCTTTAATTTTTTCTAACCTTTGTTGTAACTTCACATAAGACACTTTGACATTCATTGATTCTTTATTGTTATTTTTAGGGACAAACTTGCTCAACCTTTTGGGTTCCTGCTTCTCCTTTCCCCTTAGAGGGTCATGAATAGGCGATACTCCTTTTTTGGCAAAAGAAATTCTCAACTCTATGTCATTAGAATGAGTAGAGAACTCTTAAAAGGATTTTAGATTAATACTTTGTAGGATATATAGAAGTTCCCAGTGCACTCCTGTGATGCACATCTCTAATTCAGAAGTTTTGTTAAGACTATCTTTGTAGTTGAGGCTCGTATTTCTCCATCGATTGATGAAGTCAATGACTGGCACATCCTTTTTTTGCCGAGTATTTGTGAGCTCTACCATGCTCACTGTATGCCTTGTGCTATATAGAAGAAATTTAGGAACTCATGCTCCAATTGCTCCTAACTATCGATAAAGTTAGGATCAAGTTTCGTGTACCATCAAATACAATTCCCTTAAGGGAACAGACAAATTATTTGATAAGATAGTCACCGTAGGTACCAACATTATTACACATCTCAACAAAGTGTGCGACATATTTCTTTAGATTACCTTTGCCCTCAAATTATTAAAATTTGGGGGGCTGATAGTCGGCAAGCATTTTGAGGCTATCAATCCTTGTAGTATAGGGATCGGCATACGTAAGACAATACTTGGTGACAACATCATACTTTTTTTTTAGGGTCCCTTTAATAAACTCCTTTAATTGATCAATTGGGATCATTCTATCAAAAGAGACTTGTACCTCTTTAGCTGGCAGTGTTTGTTTCATAGAATATTCTATCTTGTAAACTTTTAGAGCTTTCATAAGTGCATGGCTAGACTCTCCGTTAATTAATCTATCCATATTATCCACCAAATAATCATTTCAAGCGTCTTGATTTTGCACATATTTGTTCAAACCTTCAAATTCCTTTGTCAGGTTTGCAAGCAACTGCTTTATATATGAGGCATAATTCATCACTGTTTGCATGATCACTAGAGACTTTAAAGAGTAAAGATTGTTGCATAAGCTGATCTTCGAAGTGCTCAACTTACGTGGTATAAGTGGAGATGATGTGTTGATTGAACGATCATTGTTCTTTGCACTAGAGTATTTCAAACCAGAGTGCTCAAGTACAACAAAAGACTTTTTTAGTGTCTCTACCATATTACTTCCTTCTTTTGAAGCACTTGCATGATACCTTACTTTTTTGGGGGTTCAAGATCCAAAAACTGGAGCTGGCACAGACGACACTTGGTGTATTTGTTATTCTAGAATATTGGTATTTCTCCTTGTGGTAGGTCTAAAGCTTCGAAACATAACACCAAGGATTCTTTTCATTTTAGGAGATAATATGTAATCAACAATCTTGGTGGCGGTTGATTAAGAATTGACCATTTTGTATTTTATTTTAGTCTTTGTAAACTTTGATATTGGAAAATATGAGATGAGAGGTAGAGATCATCCCACTGGGCATGCCAAAATTTGTTGGACAGTAAAATTTCAAGATAAAAAAATAACTAATAATCTAGAATAGAAAAATATTGCTACATTCATTTTATTGATTTCAATATGTGAATGTTACAATCTATATAAATCCTCTGATTCACCTTTTCAAATATAATTTGAGAGCTTCGAGATTGATCTTGAATGTGAGCTTGATTTGTGGAAATGTAGGATTTGATCGTGACTTATACTTTAATTCAAGGGCTTTTGGTCTTTTTCTTGAATTTTTTGGTCTTGATCTTAAATCTTGATGAACTGGATTTGAATGCATGAGCTTTGTAGAGAAATTTCAGCATTTGATCCACAAACTTTCTCTTACTTCTTGTTATAATTATTGGTTATTTTTCTAAATTATGAGACCCCTTTTTATAGTTGTTGGAAGTAAAGAATAATAGTGAATATGAACTTCTTAATACCAATCTAATTTAAGTGACTTGACACCTTTTATGGGCTTTTGATTTCACTAGGCCTGCTACATCATTTGACATGTGGTATGGTCCTATTGGCTCATTCACTTCACTCGAAATGTCATGTCATTAGACACGTGGCACTTGTTTGGGCCTCTAGAATATGACAATATCTTGGGCTTTAGAAAAATGGGCTCATCATTTGTAGCCCAAATCAATGGGCTAGCCCAATAAAAATTGGACTTTAATTAAATCCATACATGTTTGGACTTAAATAATTAATTCTATTATATTAATTCAAAATATTTATTTGGGACTAATATATTCTGAATTTAATATAATTCAAATTTCGTAGGGATTTTAATTAAATAAAATTTCATTGCCTACAGAGTGTTGGATAACTTACCTTAGCTTCAATGGATGATTCTCCACACTTTCCCATGTCCCATGCTCTCAAAAATAGAGAAAAAGGGTTAAGAAATAAGAGGGAAAATGAGTGATGAAGGGATGTAATACCAGCGGTTGTTGCTTAAGCATTAGAGTGTTGCTTAAGCGACCTACATTTAAGCGATGAGGCGACCTCCATTAAAGCGATGAGGCAATCTCCTAAGCAATTATGTGGGACCAAGGATGTCCGCTTAAGCATCCACTACTTAAGAGACCATCACTTAGGCGACCAAAATTTTTCTTAAGTAGTTGCATCAGATTTTCCTAGGCATTAGATTTTGCTAAGTCCAAATGGACTCTGACTGGGTGCTCAAAATTTGTTTGCAACCCCGTGTCTGCAAATGAACTATGCTATTATACAAAATTAGACATTTTGGACTTAATGGAACCATCAAAACTTTCATCCGAGGCAGTTTCAATTAAATACGGGCCCACACATATAGTTCTACTTTAACTAAATTCTATCCAATAGCCCAAAATGATTCCGAAAGCCTCGAAACTTGAAACAATGATCCTCCTAGCTTAAAGTGAATGTTTTGGAGATGATGGTGCTGTTGGAATTCTTATACGATGTTGTTTACTAAAAGTTTTGATATAAGACCAATTCCTTAACAATGATATATCAAAAATAAAGAAATGATCCTAAACCCAAATAAACTGCATGATAACTGAACCAACAATTCTGTCAAGTCATAAATGACCTCTAGCCACTGTGGGAAGGCTCAAAATTCCAGAAAAGCATGAAAATAAGGAAATAGCCTAGTGAGTCATTATAATTCCACTACTAAAAGGATTTTTGTCCATAAAATTCAAAGGACAAAAAGAGCCTGAAAACTCAAAAGAATGAGATACTGAGCCCGCATGCTCGTAGCATGACTCCTCAATTAACCTCTACAGAGAGATAATGCTTCCAAGGGATTTTGATATTGGTATCCCTTAATCAACCAACTTCTTTTCTTCACTTTCCAAATATCCAAGACTCAACCTTAATAACCAACTGTCCTCCAACTGAACTGAGAATGGCTAATGCATTGATAATGCTCAACTTACACATCAATTTGAGTGCCAGGCGGTCGTTGTCAATATATTCACTCAACTAGGAGTTGGGGTCGAATCCACAAGGAATAATGTGCGTGGCGATTGAGTAAGTCCAAAATAGTAGTTACTTGCTAAATTCAAACCTATGGTGCAAAATAGTTTGGGGGTTCTCAATCTTTTCAAATGTGAAAGTAATTCTTGGGCTTCTAAAGGATTAATTCGAGAGTAAGAATAATAATAGTATAATCAATTAACATTGATCTTGGGAAAATACTTTTCTAGGGACAAATTATGAATGGGATCATGATGATTCAGTGTAAATTAAAATCATTGATGATGTGGTAGGCTAGTTTTAAGGTTTTTGAGGCAAGTTTTTCAACAAAACCTCAAAAGTGTCACTCATTGACCATTTCGAGTACCTAATGATTTCTTCAATTAAAGACACATTATACCTCAATTAGGTATCCCTATTTCTAGGATGATACCCATGGTATAGTCATCCTCCTAATCACCCTTATGTCTAAGATGGTGAAAAATTGGCAAGACATACCCATAGATTGTCTACTATTGCTCTGGTTCCCACATCCCTCTTTCAAGGATGATGAGGGTTCCTAAAGTTTACCTAAACCCCTCTTTCAATGATGGTTTAGGCTTGTAAGAGCTTGGGAATTTCACCCATCTAACCCATTTGGGTATTTGGAACTTTTAGCCATAAATCCCAACTATTTAAACCAAGCAGTAGTAGAGCCCATCATCAATCAACTAGAATCTACACAAATATATCACAACCCACACACATAATTGCATGAGGTATATCTGGTAAATTATAATGATAATAAACACAAATAAACCAATATTTCCATCAAAGTTATCCATAATAAAATAAAGAGAGGGCAAACCACACTTTAGAATCCAATGAATCTTCTATGGGTGATGCCAAATATACACTTAAAAGTCACTCTAATATCTTCTTAGCTCAAGATTAGTACTAGTTTTGCTACAAGATCCAAGAAATTATAAAAACCCTAAATGAAGGATGGGAGGTAGGGTTGTAGAATGATTATTGATATGAGGGTTTTGATCCCTTTTGATGAGAAGTGGGATCAATTGTGCGAAATAATGATTTTTCCACTGGGCTGATTTTCTGCTATACCGCAATCACATTTGGATGGCTGCGATCGTGCCTCTATAATCACTGCATTCTTTAAATGATTGTAGCCTGCTGGGTTTCTTGACTTATCGTGATTGCAGTGGCCATTCCGCGATCGCGGTACATGAGACCCAGTCTGCATAGGTTTTCTATCTATTGTACTTCATTTCCCTTTTTTTATTATTTTTAGCTAATTCTAGATCCGTCTATCTCATCACCTGTACACCTGCAAAATATGGAAATTCATTCATTTAATCATGTTGTTGTCTTATTTATGTCTTCAAATCACAGTAGTGTACACGAATGTTGAATACCCCCAGGACTCGATAGCATTAAAAGTAAAGCATAGCATGATAATAAAAGCACAACAATGCACTCATTTAGAGATTTTGTCAAACACTTGATATTAATGAACTTGTACATGAATGGGACAACATAATAACATGTCACAAATTCACTATCCAATGCACTTGAGCATTTAATCAAACACTTAGGGAGCATGATTATTTCATATAACAATAAACATATAATAATATCATGGCTACTATATTCAACTTCTAATCAAGAGTTCAACATGAAGATCACATAATTCAACCCACAAACCATCTATTTTTCATGAGACTTGTAATTAATCATGGAATTAAATCCCCAATAATATCATGAACATGAATTCAATCTAGTTCAAGCATGGAAATCATAAATCTGAAAACTTGTGTTTTAAAATAGGGTTCTTGGACTCCATGGGTGAAAGGAACCCATGAATGAACACCTAACATACCTGAGAAGATTAATTCTTGAAGGTTCTTGGAGGATTTCTTGATATTTGTTCTTGATTCTTGAAGCTAGGGTTTTGCCCTTTTGACAGAGAATGTTTTAATCTTGAGAGAAAGTGAGTGAATAATGAAATAATGAGCAATTAGTGCTCTTTTAGGTTTGTTTTTAGGATTGATAAGGACCATGGAAAAATACCCAAATACCCTTGGAATGATTTAAAAACTCTGAACTTAAAAACTAAAAATCCCAATTTTCAGCTTCACCGCGATGCAGTGGCATCGCGGTGAGCCACTGGAAAAGGGACAACTGGTAACTGGACTAATGACATGATGTGGTACCATCGCAATGCCTCACTGGATGAAAATTTAGTCCTTAGCATGATAACACCGGGAACTGGCACTACTCTGCGATGCGAGCTTACTGCATTGGCTCACTGGAAACTTATAATTGCCATTTGGCTGGTCTCCTTGATGCGGTTCTGCACAAGGTGGCACACTATTTTACAAAATATGATATAACTCTTATTAAGTTATAGGATTTGGATGAATTTTATATCATTGGAAAGCTGGTTGAATTTCCTACGTAATGGTAAGTTCTAAACTAAAAAATTTAGAGTATTCTAAAAATTTATATATAAATACTCGTATACTAAGAGTTAAACTAAGCTAGGAAAATATAGGGTATTGTAATATCTCCCTCTTGGGAACATTCATCCTCGAATGAGACTGACTAAGCTGAGGACTACTGATAGACTGAGTTTATATATACTGAACATGCATATCTAATACATAGTGCATGACTGAACTGATTCATGAATGCATGACTATCATGAAAATGATATGCAATGGTAATGAATATCAAGTTTGTAACTGTAACTGAACATGTAAATGAGTAAGTCTAAGAAAGACTGTTACCTTAGAATGAATCTAAGTTTACGGAGAAGAAGTGAGGATACTTGGTCCGCATATCAGCTTCTGCTTCCCAAGCAGCTCCCTCAACGGACTGATTCTTCCAAAGAACTTTGACCAAGGAAACTTTTTTATTCTTCAGTCTGCAAATTTGATGATTGAGAATTTGGACTGGAACCTCTTTGAAAGAGAGATCATTCTGAATATCCAAGCCCTCTAAGGGAACTATGACTGCTGGGTCACTAAATTCACTTCTTTAGTAAGGAGACATGGAATACTAGGTGCTCTGAATCTAGATTTGAAGGCAACTCAAGCTCATAAGCTACCTTTTCAAAATGGATGAGAATTCTATAAGGGACGGCATATTGGGGATTGAGTTTTCCCTTTTTGCTGAACCTCTTTACTCCCTTCATAGGAGAGATTTTCAAGAACACAAAATCACCGATCTCAAACTCGAGATCTTTTTTTTTCACATCTGCATACAATTTCTGTTGGCTTTGGGCAGCCCTAATCCTTTTTTTGATCAACTGAAATTTCTCTAAGGCATCAAACACTAAATCAGGCCCTACTACCATGGCCTCACCTACCTCGAACTAACTAATTGGAGATCTATATCTGCTACCATAAAGAGCCTCAAATGGAGCTATCTAGATACTGGAATGACAACTATTATTATATGCGAATTCAATCAAAGTCAAGTGGCCATCCCAACTACCTTTAAAATCAACAACGTATGCTCTTAAAATATCTCCTCGAGTCTGAATAATCCTTCCTGCATGACCATCTGTCTGAGGATAAAAAGTTGTACTGAGGTGAACTTGGGTATCAAGATCCTTTTAGAATGCTTTCCAGAAGTAAGAGGTAAACTGGGTACCTCTATCTGAGATGATGGATACTAGGACTCTATGTAACTTGACCAAATCTCTGATATAGAGTTTGGAATAGTCCTCTGCTAAATAAAAAGTATGAACTAGCAAGGAATAAGCAGATTTGGTCATCCTATCTATGATAACCCAAATCGAATTATGTTGATGATGAGTATGAGGCAAACCCATCAGAAAGTCCATGTTCACTTCTTCCCATTTCCATGTGGGAATACTGAACTCCTGCATGGACATACTAGGTTTTTGGTGCTCAATCTTAACCTGCTGACACATAAATCACTTAGCTACATCCTTTGCAATGTCTCTTTTCATCCCACTCTACCAATAAATCTCCCACAAATTGTGGTACATCTTAGTGGCCCCTGGATAAATCGAGTAATGCACACCATGCGCTTCTACAAGAATTCATTGCCTCAAGTCATCTACACCTAGCACACATAGCTAACCCTGGCAACATAACACACTATCTTCTCCTTGGGATAAAACCTCTACTTTCTGATCTCTGACTGATTTTTTCAACTTAACTAGACTGGGATCCATGTCCTGCTTTTCCTTTAATTTGGAAACTATAGATGATTCTGAACTATTTTTCACCTACACACTACCCCCTACTGAATTGACTAAGCAGACACCTAGTCGTGCAAGCTGATGAAATTCCTAAACTAACTTCTTATTATCATTCTCTACATGAGTAACACTACCCAAAGACAATCTGCTAAGAGCATTAGCCACTATATTGGCCTTGCCTGGATGGTACAGAATATTCACATCATAATCTTTCAACAATTCTAACCATTTTCTCTGACATAAATTCAATATTTCTGAGAAAACACATACTGCAAGCTTTGGTGTTCTGTAAACATATCAACATGTACCTCATACAAATAGTGCCTCCAAATCTTTAAGGCAAACACTATAGCTGCTAACTCAAGATCATGGGTAAGGTAATTCTTTTTATGATGCTTAAGCTGTCTAGAGACATAGGCTATGACCTTACCTCTCTGCATGAGGACATAACCCAAACCTAATCTGGATGCATCACAGTATACAACAAACCCATTGAACCATCTGGTAATGTTAGAACTAGGGTTGTAGTGAGTTGAGTCTTCAACTCTTGAAAACTCTTCTCACAAGAATCTAACCACTGAAACTTGACTTTCTTCTGAGTCAATCTAGACATGGGGGATGCAATAGATGAAAACCCTTTAACAAATCGACGGTACTAGCCAACTAAACCCAAGAAACTCCTGATATTTGATGAAAAAATAGGTCTAGGACAATTTCTCGGCGCCTTGGTCTTTTGAGAATCGACTCTAATTCCATCACCATAAATAATATGACCAAGGAATGCTACTAACCTTAGCTAAAATTTGCACTTACTAAATTTAGCGAACAACTGATGGGCTCTGAGAGTCTGAAGTACGATTCTGAGGTGATCTATGTGATTATTCTCGCTACAGGAGTAGATAAGAATGTTATCAATGAAAACTATAATGAACATGTCCAATTACTGCTTAAACATGCAATTCATTAAGTCCATGAAACCTGCTGGGGCATTTGTGAAACCAAAGGACATGACTAGAAATTTGAAGTGACCATAATGGGTTCGAAAAGCTATTTTTAAAATGTCACATTCTCTGACTCTGAGCTAATGATAGCCTGATCTGAGGTCTATCTTAGAAAAGTAACTGGCACCCTAAAGTTGATCAAATAAGTCATCGATTCTAGGAAATGAATATTTATTCTTGACTGTGACTTGTTCAACTGATAGTAGTCTATATATATTCTAAGAGAACCTTCTTTCTTACGCATGAATAAGACTGGTGTGCCCCACGGGGAAGCACTAGGTCTGATGAACCTCTTGTCTAAAAGGTTCTTTAAATGTTCTTTTAATTCTCTGAGTTCAGTTGGAGACATTTTATATGGAGGAATAGATATAGTCTGAGTATCTGGAAGAAGGTCTATTCCGAAGTCAATTTCCATCTCGGGAGGAACTCTAGGTAGATCCATAGGAAAAACATCTAAGAATTCATTTACTACTGGAATTGACTCAAGACTAGGAGTCTCTGAATTAGAGTCTTTAACTCGCACAAGATGATAGACACATCCCTTGGATATCATTTTTCTTGCTCTAAGGTATAAAATTAACTGACCCTTAAGAATTATGGTACTACCCCTCTATTCAAGGACTGGTTCATTTGGAAACTAAAAATGAACAATTCTATTTCTATAATCAACTGAGGAATAGCATAAATAGAGCCAATCTATGCCGAGAATGATGTCAAAATCTGTCATCTCTAACTCTACTAAGTCTGCTTAAGTGACTTTTTGAGATATCATAACTGGATAGTTCATGTATACCCGCCGGGCTATGCTATACTAACCCACTGGGGTAGAAACTAATAAAGGTTCGGTTAATATTTCTGGTCTGACTTTGAAATTAACTATTATATAAGGAGTTACAAAAGATAAAGAAGCTCCTGGATCTAATAAGGCATAAATATGTAAATGGAAGATGTGTAACGTACCAGTGACTACATTAGGAGAACTTTCCAGATCTTGTCTGGACGGAAGTGCATAAAGCTTATTTGGGCGTTGCCCACTGATGGCACTGGAAATGGTACCCTGCTAATTCGGGCAATCGGACTGAGCTGAAGGACGATTGTACTGACTTTGGGAACTTGAATGAGGAAAATCTCTAACTTTGTAGCGTGGCTTGCCACACCCAAAGCATACATTACTACCAGCCCTACAGATACCCTGATGGTTTCTGCCATATTTCTAACAAAGAGGATTTATTCGAGCACCGCTGACACTACCCTAAGATTTAGAGCCTGCCATCCTATCTTTGTTACTATTTTTGAACTTAGGTACTGGAGAACTAGCTATGGACAGAGATGGAAATAAGGACTTTGGACAAAACTGGGAACGTTTACCTCCCTCTTACTTAGTCCGAGTGAAATTAAAGCTATCTATTCTAGCTCTCTTATTCTCCCTCTCTCTTTCTCCATATTCTTATCCTCCTTTATCTACTGAGCATGGACCATGATCCTGGATATTTCCATCTCCTTAATCAATATCACAGTTCTGCACTCCTTAACTACACTCTCTGATACCTCAGACATGAACTTGCTTATTCTGGACCTACTGTCTGCTACTACATGGGGAGCATATTCGACTAACTGAGTAAACTTGAGGGAATACTCTTTCACATTCATGCTACCTTACCTGAGATTGATAAACTCTAACACCTTGGCTTCTCTCAGCTCTAAGGTAAAGAATCTATCTAGAAAAGTAGTAGCAAACTCTTCCCACTCTATGGGCTCTACATCTATGCCCTTGTCTACCTTCCACTGCTTAAACCACGTATGAGCTACATATTTTAGATGATAGGTAGCTAACTCAACACTCTCACTGGAACTCACTCCCATAATATCTGTGACTTTCTACACCTGATCGAGGAACTCTTGTGGATCTTCTTCAAACTTAGATCCTGAAAATAAGGTAGGATTCATTCGGGTTAAGTCCCGAATCTTGGCTGCAGCAGTATTGGCCATTGGGTTGGCCTGAAAATCATCTGGCTATTCATTTTAAGCTGATACTGAATGGGTTAGAGTAATGAATCCAGCTCTGAATTCTGCATGGAAGATATGCTCGTCCAGGGGATCTGCCTGAACGGGCTGAGGTGCTGACTAATTTTTAGTCCTTCTTCTGTTAAACTTTTTGGAAGGCATGTTCTGTAAACAAACGAAAGAAATGAATTAGATTGGGAGTTTTACTTGAGCTTATTCTTATTCGCATGACATGAATACTGAAAGACGGGAAACTTTCCTAAAAACATCTTGTAGCCTCTTGCCCATAAGTGTAGCGTCCTACACACCCATGCACAAGACTCTACTTGACGTGGCTTTTAGACTCCCTAGGACTCTGTTGAACCTTAGGATCTGATACCAAATTTATAACGCCCCGAGGCTGCACCCCGGATGCTACATGGTGCTTATGACCCCAAAAGACCACAAGCTAATCCATAACTGGTACCTGCTTTGAGAACTGAATAATAATACTATAATAATGCGAAACATAGGCTGAAATGCCATAAAGTTCATAATCCGAATATGGATAATAATAACATCTGACAATAATATCTGAAAACTGAATACTGTCTGAACTAGTTTAGTTTGAAAAGCCTCTAACTGAATTGTCTGAATGTGGAGTTAATGGGACAAGCCCCCAACTAACTTTGACTACTGAAATACTGAAGCTACTAAAAATACTAAAATAAAGTATATCCTCGATAGATGAGGACTCACTACTGAATCTATTGTTGCTACCTGAATCTGTCTAAGCGTGGTCAGGAACCTGAGCATCCGATCTATGATATGAGACATCATAGCGCAAAGAAAAAATATATGTCAGTATATGGAATGTACTGGTATGCTAGATGAGGTAAGGCTGAATGCAAGGGTTCATATGCATGAACAGTAACAAACTGAATGATATGTAGAAACTGAATAAAAGTACATGGATAACTAAACTATTGTAGATACTGAGTATGCAATACTGCACATATATATGTATACTATATTTAAGCTTTTACTGAAGCTGAGTACTGATTTTTGATAATTGAGTAACTGATATTTGAGATTTATTGATAACTGAGTTTTTGATACTGATTGACTGTATCTGACAGTCTTGATTCAATAGAATTTAACTGAGTTCTATACTGAGACTGAAACTGAAACTGTGGGAGATAATCATCTAACCGACATACCCCTTTTTGAATAGATTTGGGGTCCAACTTGTAACCCCATCTGGAAGGGTGTCAGTACTGTGCCACGGGTAAGGACAAGCAAAAGAGTTACCCTCATCTGGCAGGTGCACTAAACAAGATGGTGGTACCCTCAACTGGCAGGTAAAACACCTCATCAACCTTCGACTAGCCGGTTGATGGCTCAACCTACGCTGACTACATAGTTTTTGAATGCAAGGACTGCTACTAAGGGTCACACCCTCTACTGGCAGGTGAGCTCCCATCCTTTGGTTCTCTTGGTGCTGAATCCTACTCCCATCTGAAGGACACTGATTATTATATGGAACTGGACTGGTACTGAGTTTCACTGATCGTGACATTACTGAGACTATTCTGTAACTACTGTAGCTCTAGGTAAGTAGATAGATTTTTTGGGTATTAAATACCCCAGGACTCAATAGAATTAAAAGTAAAGCATAGCATGATCAAAAAAGCACAACAATGCACCCATTTAGACATTTTTTCAAACACTTGATATTCATGAACTTGTACATGAATGGGACCACATAATAACATGTCATAAATTCACTATCCAATGCACTTGAGCATTTTATCAAACACTTGGGGAGCATGATTATTTTATATAACAATAAACATATAATAATTTTATGTATACTATATTCAACTTGTAATTCAAGAGTTCAACATGAAGATCACATAATTCAACCTACCAACCATACACTTTTCATGAGACTTGTAATTAATCATGGAATTAAATCCCCAATAATATCATGAACATGAATTCAATCTATTTCAAGCATGGAAATCATAAATCTAAAAACTTGTGTTTTAAAATAGGGTTCTTGGACTCCATGGGTGAAACTAACCCATGAATTAACACCTAACATACCTGAGAAAATTAATTCTTAAAGATTTTTGAGAATTTCTTGAGCTTTGTTCTTGATTCTTGAAGCTAGGGTTGTGCCCTTTTGAGAGAGAATGCTTTAATCTTGAGAGAATATGAGTGAATGATGAAATAATGAGAAATTAGTGCTCTTTTAAGGCTTAATTTTGTGATAAGGACTGATTAGGGCCGTGGAAAAAGTCCCAAATACCCCTGGAGTGATTTAAAAACTCAAAATTTTAAAACTAAAAGTCTCGATTTTTGGCTTCACTGTGATACGGTGGCATCGTGGTGAGCCACTGTAAAAGGGACAACTGGAAACTAGACTGATGGCGCGATGCGGTGCCATCGCGATGCCTCACTAGACGTGAATCTGGTCCTTGGCGCGACGCGGCACTATCACAGAGCTTTACTGGAAAATGCCAATTGGGATCTGGTACTGCTCCATGATGCGAGCTTATTGTGTTGGCTCACTGGAAATTGAAAATTGCCATTTGTCTGGTCTCCGCGATGCGGTGCTATACCAGGTGGCACACTATTTTATGAAATACTCTATAACTCCTCATCAGGTTATCGGATTTGGGCGAATTTTATATCGTTGGAAAGCTAGCTGAATTTCCTACGTAATGGTAAGCTCTAAACTAAAAAATTCAGAGTATTCTAAAAATTTTATATAGGAATACTCATATACTGAGAGTTAAACTGAGCTAGGAAAATATGGGGTATTACAGGAATTCTTTGAGGTACTACACCTGCTAATCTAGAATGACCGTTATGGCCTGAATATTCATCTTAAATATTTTGCAAGATCTGAGAAGAATTTTGCTCGTGGTGACCACCACAACTGATCTGAGAGCCACTTATAGTCTGCGATATTACTAGTATGGAATTGACATACTACAAGTGATGTCAATCCCTACTATGAGGATCCCAACTCCCAAGGAAATACCAATAGCACTATACTAATGACATAGCATCTTATCTCCATATGACTCAATATATGCTCTCTCTATACTGTACTAATGACATGGCCTCTTTTCTCTATATGACTCAATATATGCTCTCTCTACAGTCCTCGCATGATCAACAATTTGAGGAAAAGAAGACTCTGCTATCAAATGCTCTGATGCCAGATGTAGTGGCAAAGTTAATCCTTTAATAAATCCATGTACCATCTCATGCTCTAAAGGATATAGAATAGAAGTTTGTCTATCCCACTCAGAAAACTCAATCTCATACTTTGAAATTGATAAGGAACCCTACTGAACAACAAAAAACCCAACTCTTGTTTGAGAACTACTTGATGTACCTATCATCTCTAGTTGTAAGGTATCCATAAAAAGGCTCAAAATACCCAATGCTGAATTTTGTCGGGTTGAAGCGGTTATAGACTCTACGAAAGCTTAGACTATCCCTAAATCCTCTAGCTGGCACTGAAGATTTTTTGTATTAATCTCTGATTCCCTAGACTAACATTGTGTTGTAGCTCTAGAAACACATGCAAAAGTCTTATCAACATCTATCGCTATCCTTGCGTTATCCATATGGAATAAAATAGAGTCAAAGAATTTATTAGAGGTTCTTAAAAATACGAGCACACGATGCAGAATCAAGAATAGAATTTTCTAAGAATGCCCTGTAGCCTTTGGAATATAGGATACAACATCTCCATACCGATCCATAAAACTTTACTAGACACTTAGGTCTTATACTAACACACCGGTAAGCTTGCGATCTGATACAAACTTTTCACAACCCAATTTCGTAGGTCATGATGGCACCTACTATAACCCACTAATAGGTAAGCCAATTCTATAATCTGGAATAGCTAGTAATGAACTATAAAAAGAAGAGAAAGAAAATAGTATAAGTGAATTTAAATAAAAGACTAATATAGAATGCAACCCTAAGACCTGGTGAAGTAAGTACAAGCAATTCTAATATAACAAGAGTATAAAGTGTAATATAGAGTAAATATAAGTACAAATCGTCTTTGAATACAAAGTAGATATTAATCAAATCAATAAGAGGGAGAGTGGTAATACTTTGAATACTAGGACATCACCCTGAATCTCCAATCCATAGATGATCCACACACTCCATAAATCAATAGTGAGAACTCATACTATAATCTACAAGTTGCCTGAGTAGTACTCACACATATCAAACATATGGTATTTGGTATACATCGGTCGACTGAGCTCTAATGATAATTCAAGCATAGATAATATGTAAAGTAGGAATATAATCTATAGGCAAATATCCAAGAAACAAAACTTGATACTGCTAAGGTTGAAATAAGGATAAACTTATACTATCCTAATAGTATTCAGGAACTAAAGTGCAATACCTGTATCACTAGTCAATATACAAATTAAGAGTGAAGAAAGGCTACGTAGTAGTAATACAAGGCCAAATAATACATATACGATAGTAATAAATAAGGAAAGAAAGAGATATATGGTACTATCATTTATATATATAAATGGATAACTCAAGGTAGTAGTCTGAGGGGTCCAACCTAACATCTCGAGGGTCATAACCATATAGGCAAGCTAAGAAAAATATAATAAGGCTTCATAATCATAATGTAATTTCACCTATAATAAGGAAAGAAAAATAACCAAAAACATATCGATAATCCAAGGTACCAATCCATAACCATCCCGCCACAAACTAATCATAACAACCAATAACAAAGTAATAGGATAATCTAAAAAAAATACCTGATCAGGTCCCCATAAACCTAAAAAGGTCCAATCAAACACTTGGCAAACAACTATCATAGCCTATACCCATACAAACCCCATAAGGAAGATAGATATAAACACCAAATACTGATAGTGGTGATAGGCAAGTGCATATAAATGAATGTAATATAAACTAATAGTAAACCATAATCAATATGAGTGCCATAATGTACCAAGTGTATACACATCCAGTTTATTGCTTGCAAAGGTAGGATCTACAACAACCACTCTTTTCAAGCATTATGGATCATGAATGAAGTGGCCTCTAGGGGATTAGAGAATATTCATATACACTACTTGGTCCCAATTTAAGACTTCCAGTAATCATCATCATCAATATACTTTGTCAGTAATGAAGAGATGTATATATAATAAGTGCAAAGACTTAAACTGTGAGTAAAAATTATAAGTTTGTGAATCCATAATTCGAGATCCCGGGACTAAATCAGCATAAAAGCATAGAAAGAGTCAGAATCATTCTTAACCAAATTAAATAGTAGTGGTAAAAGAGTGGATAACTCATGGATCATAACCAATCTTAGTATAATTTACAAAATAACATCTTTAGTTTTAAAATCTCATATATCATTAAATAACGTGGTACGATTCTCATTATAAAAGAAACCATTTTAAAAAATGAAAAGTGGGAATAATTCCCTTTATAGAAAACAATAGTGAAATCATGGTTTTGGTTGGAATCATACCACCAAGTGAGATGTATGCGCCTAAAGAATGCATACCATCATCAGTATCTAAACAATACAACAATAAGTGCCTAAGCATCCATAAACTAGAATTATTCCCTTTCTAAGGACAAATTGCTCACCTGGAGTCTAACTAGTATCATAACCATGACCTCGATCCCAATAATATATAACTAGCATGATAATAGCACTATAATCCAGAAAACTATGGTCTAAGTCACTAAGTCAAATAGTAAGTCTCATACTAAAGGATCCTTAATATAAAACTATAGTTAACGTACTAATAATTTAGGGTGATAAGATTCTATAACCATCATAAGTATTTCTGAAATGACCCGGAGGGTCATTTATTATTATGCACATCTCTAGTATTTTGATCCCTACAATAGATCTACAGATTATTTATCACCTGATCAAAACTATCAATTTTGTTATCGGACTGTTCATTTGGGTTTTAGGCTCGTTTACATATTTTGGAGCTTTTATTGTTAAGGAATTTCTCTCAAACCAAAACATATAGTAAAAAACCTCAAATGAGAACTATGAGAGTGCTATCAAATCTAGAATATTGATTTTAGGTTGGGGGACCCTTGGTTCAGGTCTGAAGGATTTTAGACTTATTTTGGGATATTGGGTAGATTTTATGGAGAATAGAACTATAGGTGTAGGCTCTATATTTAGTCAAAACAATCCCAAATGAAAGTTTCAATCGTTTTTTTAAGTTTAATATGTCAAGGTTGGTATGATAGTATAGTTTGTTTGCACGTACGAGGTTCAAAATAAATATGGAGCATTCTATCGGAGTCCTTTTAGAATTAGCAAAATATGATACATGTCACCATCTGGTGTAATCGATTTTTAAGCTAACCTTTGATTTCTTAAGCGGTAGCCACTTTAGAGGCCTTGGCCATTTGGATGAGGTCTGCTGTAGCGGTCGAGGACCGCTTAAGCAAACAATGCTTTAGCGGAAGGAGACCGCTTTAGAGATGCCCATGTCCCATGACTTGTCTGCGCAAGCAGACTTGTGCTACTTAAGAGGTAATGGTTAAGTGGATAAGTGGTCACTTTAGAGGAACCTAAGCATTATTAAATCCCCTTTATTCATCCTATTTCCCCATTATTATCTCCTCTATTTTCCACCAACTTGGAGCTTCAAGAGAGGAAAAGAGTGTGAAATCATCCATTAAAGCTAAGGTAAGTTAGGCTAATACTTCTTAGTCATTTATCATTATTTTACCCATCAATTCCCATCCTATTTCATTGTAAATTCTTAGAAATTAGGTCCTTAAATCCCTATACCTTTGGGGCTTATTAGCCGCAATCATAGCCTGTCTCAGAAACTCTAGGCTGGTGGAGAATACCTGCTAACTCTATTCGATCAACTAACTCATGTCTGGAGCACTCTCTGAGCTGGTTTTCTATCACAACACAACCAAAACAAGTTCCTAGAATACTTTGAGATACTTCCCCACATAATCCAGAATGGCCGTCATGGCCTAAAGACCTGTACCAAAAACTTTGCAGGGTCTAACAAAAAATCTGCCCATTATGAACATCATGACTAATTTGAAAACTACTCATAGTCTGGAATACTACCCGTGTAGAGCTTATGGGATGCAGGTGAAGCTAAAATCTACCAAAAAGATCCTCACTCTCGGGTAAAATACCAATAGCACTATCATGAAGGCATGTCCTCTTGCCTTCACTTCCATAAACCTCAATACACGTGCTCTCTATGGTCCTCTTAAAATTAACAAAGTGAGGAAAGGAAGACTCAGCTACTATCAAGTGCTTTGATGCCAAATAAAGTGACAATGATAGTCCTCTAACACATCCATACACCAATATCTGGTTTATAAGGATATAGTATAGGAAATTGCATGTCCTACTCAAGAAATCCAATCTTGTACTCAGAAATGAAAAAAAAAACATGTTGAATACCATTAGACCCAACTATGGTATGGGAATCACTCAATGATTCAAATATCATCCATGACTGGGAGGGATCTGTAACATGACTTAAATTCCCAATGTCGAACCTCAAAGTGCAGAAGTCGTCACGAGCTCAACTAAGGCCTAAGCTGGCCTCAAATTCTTTGGATGATGCTAGAGGTCTTTGATATCCACCTCTAACTATCTAGTCTGACGTTGTGCTAAAATTTTGGAAATGCATTTTAAATTATCATACGCATCTATCGATAATGTCACATCATCCTTCGAAGATAGAATAGAGTCAAATAATGTGTTCAAGGTTTATGGCAATGTGAACACACGACAAGAAGTCAAGAAGTGAATTTCCTATAATGTTGTTATAGCCTCCCAAAGATAGGTTACAGACATTTCTACACTGATCTGAAGGACTCTACTAAACATTGAGCTCTTATACTAATACACCGATGAAACCTAGAGTCTGATACCAATTTTTCATGACCCAATTTCTCAAGTTATGATGGCACCTACTATAACCCACTAGTAGACAAGCCAACCCCGTAGTTCGAAATGGCTAGTAACAGACTACCTAAATATAAATAAAAAGAATGCAAAATAGATGAAATAAGAGAATCAAATACATAATGAATCCCAAAACAGGTGGTATTAGTACAAGAGCCTCTAATATAATAAGAGTATAGAAGTGAAATATCAAGGGAAACACACTAATATAACTTATCTCTGAATACAACATAGAGACAAATATAGTACATAAAAGGGAGGGAAGTAATACTCTAAACATCAGGAACTCACTCTATATCTCTAAAATATGGTTTCTCCGCACGATGGACACATCATGGGAATAACCTATACTATGATCTACAAACTATAAAAGTGTAGTATAAGTACCAAATGAATGGTACTCAGTAGGCAACTGCCAATTGAGATCCAAATATAAAGAAGATATATATATCATATAAATAAAATAAAAACTACACCCAAATGCCCAGCATCCATATATACAACCAATAAGGTGATAAGGATAAACTATCTTATTCATATCCAAAAGACTAACTTACTATGACTAAGGAAGTAACAAGGATGAACTATTCTATTCCATTCATATTCATAAATGTCGATACTGTACCATATATAACTGGCCAATATGCAAAGTACAAGTGGAAGAAAGATATATATAAATATACGAGGCCAAGTATTGAGAGTAGAATATGAACAATTAAAAGAAGGGATATACAGTAGTTCCAAAGCTATATATAGCTAGGTATATGTATATACACGTATAGTTATGAAGTAAACTCAAGTAATAACCTAAATCATCATGTCTTCACTTTTAAGGATTCATTATAATCCTATTAGGATCTAGTACTATCATACTCAGGGTTTCTAATCCATATATCTAAAAATCAGATAAACATGCATAATAATGTTATAATAAATTAGAAAAAGTCAAAAACATACCTTAAATCTTGATACAATGACCAATTTGTCATAAACTAGCCATAATAATGATTATAACAATGATAATAATCATATCAATAACAGTGTGAGTAACCAGCTACTTCGGACAACCAAATACCTATTCGAGCCCAGCATACCTCTACCACCCAGGCTTAGAAGGTTCAATCAACAAACAACAACACAAGGCATAGTCATTATCCATATCTATGAAATCGTCCCATGCCAGCTGATAAACATAGGTACATATTGGTGATAGGCAATGCATATGAAAGGACGAATGCAACAAAATCCACAATACCATAATCATCATCATTATAACCTTTATCATCATAATCAACCTCTATCCTTAATTGGTATATAATTATCACAATATTCTTCAGCTTGGTCGGGTATCAATATCATCATCATAATATCCTTTGGCCTTGTTGGGTATCATCACATCATCACAATATCCTCTATTCTTGTCGGGTATTATCATGGCATCATAATATCCTCCGACCTTATCGGGTATCAATATCATCATCATAATATCCAAATCAATGTCACATAATAGAAATCAATCCCCATAAGGGCTAAACCAAAGTGCAAACCCCACAAGGACTAAAGTAAGTGACAAGCCCCATAAGGGCTAAAGTAAATGACAAGGCCCACAAGGGCTGGCATAAATAGATATGAAAAGAGAAGCAAAGTAGAGAATATTTTCATAATTCATCACTTATCATCAATATCACATTATTCATAAGTATATATATAAGGTGCATGGACTCAATCCATGACTAAAGAGTGTAAGTCATAAATTCATTACCCGGAGTAATATTTGGAACTAAATCATTAATAAGTGTAGAAAGGGTCGGAATCTTCCACAACCAGAATAATTAGTAGTATCAAATCATTGATAAAAAAATATCTTGGTCAAGCCTTTAAAATAGCATTATTATCCTCTTTTATGTGTATAAATTATTCATTAAAATAGATAGTTGTTGTTTTAAAAAAATCCATTATTAAGGTAGAAGGTGGAATTTGACTCTTATTTAGTGACAACAATAATAATATTATAATCTAATTAGAATTTTATAAATCATCGATGCAATCAACATGAATGTATCAAATCTATGCATGTCATCACCAGTATTCAAACATTAGAATCATAAACATCATATTGCATCTTCTTCTGTCACATACCAGAGAGATGTGTATATAAAAATATATATGTATATACATATATATATATATATATATATATATATATATATATATATATATATTCATAAACTAC